>NW_007248790.1:13571-60441 GCF_000164805.1 Carlito syrichta
CCCCCCCCCCCCCCAAAAATATATATCCAGGTGTGGTGGCATGCACCCATAGTTCCAGCTACTTGGGAGGCTGAGTAGGATTGCCTGAGCCCAGGAGGTCAGGGCTGTGGTAAGCTGTGATCGTGTCACTGCATTCCAGCCTGGGCAACAGAATGAGAATCCAACTAAAAAAAGCCCCCAAACAAACAAACAAATATGTATATAAATATATCCTTAGTGGTATTAAATCTAACTTTGAAATTCCATATGATTTGTAATTTTTTGAGCATGGAAAGTGCTGATTACACCTGACTGCTGAAACTTTGCCCTAACCTACAGGGTAATAAAAAGTGCTCATGTCAGATTCAGTAGCAACAAGATGATGAAGGGGCAAGACAGTTACATTGTAAAGCTTGGAAGAGACTACTGGTACTCAAGAATAATCAATTTGTTTTTCAAGTACAGAATTCTATTAAGAAAAAGGAGGCCAGGTACAGTGGCTCACGCTGTAATCCCAGCACTTTGGGAGGCCAAGGCAGAAGAATTGCTTGAGTCCAAGAGTTCGAGACAAGCCCAGGCAACACAAAGAGACCTTTGTCACTCCAAAACACAAACAAACAAAAAAAGAACTCCTGGAATAGTGGCATGAACCTGTTGGGACTAAAGTAGATGGGACTGCTACTCAAGAGGCTGAGGTGGAAAATGACCAGAGTCCAGTAGGTCAAGGCTGCTGTGAGCCATGATACTGGCACTGCACTCTAGTCTGAGTGAGAGTGAGACCCCCGAATCAAAATAAAAATAAAAAAAAAAGGAAATAATCGATGTGGGCCTATTATGTTTAATACCTAGAATTGTGCTAGGCAGTTTACACTGCTATTACATAAATTTATTTTAACTGAGCTCCAGTGGAGTAAGAAAAAAAAAGTTTAAGTGGAAAAATGTTAAACAGCAGGAAGTGCTAATCACATAAAGAAGTTTCAGGAAGGGTTAAGTGCCAACACATGGAATAGTTAAGTGGCAACAGTCTTCTTCAATTGTTTTTATTACAGTAAGAGGAATTTTACTCTTAATGCATAGAATCTGAAGAAAAAATCTATATAAGCTTTTAAGAGGCCCTTTTGACAATCAATACAAATGTGAAACAAAACCCTTCAAACAAATACCAATTTCAGTTATAGTTTACATACAGTAATAATTTATTCTGAAATGTTCATTTAGTTTCTGTTGAGACACGATCCATGTCTCATTAATAAAAGAGCAGCCATCTCACCTCAAATACCAGAATATACAACAAGTTACAGCATAGCAAAAATTCTACCTACTTTCAGATAAAATCTAGTTCAGGTAAAATAGTTTCATTCAATGTTTTACAGTTACACAGATTTCTTGTTTAGAGCACAAAATAGTGTAAATTGTTACACGGTAGCTATCTCTATGCACATCATGTGACCACATAACTGTTAATCATTACTTCTGAAATTGAACCATCAGTTTCTTTCATGCAGTAAAGCAAAGCAGGCTGGGTAAACTTGTTCATCGGGAACCATATTACTGTGAATTTCACAGCCACATGATTAATTATGACGTTAAATGGACTCACAAGGACTAAGACTTTTTTTTTGCATAAATACCAATTTTTCCCTGATGTAAGTTTAGTCAGTTTATAATCTAGAAACGATTGATAACAGCAATATATCATATTTTCTATCTGTAGTGTTAAGACAGGCAATAATTAAAGGATGTTGGGATGGGATGCTACTTAAATATATGTAAAACATACTGTACAAATATACTTGGCTTTACCATTTTTTTCCTAACTATGAAGAGTGCCTCTGAAAATATGACCAGTGAAGACAAAGTATACTATCAAATATGGCTTCCAGAACAAAAACCCTCTAACAAGAATCAAACCTATTTACAAAACTTTTCAGTTTTTAGTTTCATTTGAAACAAAATTTCTATATAGCAGTTGTAATTAACACATAATTTTCTTAATTTCATTTTTCCAGCTCTTTTAAACAGATGTCACAAGGTAAGACCCAGAATGGCGCTTAGGACTTTGAGTTCCATTGGATTCTGTGCTGTCAGTTTTTGAATCTCGTTTCTTTGTGTTGTTATTCACGGGTGTTGGGATCTGTGATGGCCGGGATGAAGTGCTATCTGCACTGCTTTTCCTAGGGCTTGGGTTGTAATTAAAAGGAGTCACTCTGGCAGCAACAGTCCCACTAGGTGAACTGTGTTTGCTTGAGCTGCTAGAACTGAATGGAGTACGCTCCACTATAGAGCTCTCATTAGTCTCTGATGCAGGGACGGGATGACTCTGTCCCGGTTTTGTCTCAGTTCCTTTTTGGTCTGGGGCATCTACCTGAATAAACGAGTTCAGGCGATTTTCCAAACCCATGGTGCGCACAGGAGCACTGCCATTACCCACATTTTGTTTTCCCTGATTCTCTTTTGAATCTTTAATGTTTGGATTTCCCTTTTCTGAAACACTGTCAATCACTGGGGGAGTATTACCTGTGGGAGATCTTCCAGATCTAGGATTGTTAATGGGACAGTCCTCAATTCTCACCCAAACATCCTCTGTTTTAGAAACAGCAGGTGCCATTTGATAAATTAGAGTCCTTGATTCAGCACCATTTGTAGCACCTGAGGAAGTGGTTGGAGAAGTACTGTTTGTGGGAGAAATTTCATTTTCTTTTATTTTTCTCCACGTTCCTTTCGCAGATACTTGGTTTTCTTTACTTTGTTTGGTTCCTGAAAAAGAGTTCACATGTTTTTCATCCTCGCTTTTGGCTTTTTCACTGGATTCTGATGAAGCGGAGAGAATTGAAGATGAACTTCCAGTTCTTCTCCAAGTGCTTACTCGAGGAAGGGATGATGAATGTTTGCTGTGTTCACGTTTCCAGGTTCCTGATCTGTTGATTGGAAGTCTGGAAGGACTTTCAGAATGGGAGCGTGCTATATCATGACGCTTTGCTGGCCTTCCGTCATTATACTCTACATTGGGACTGAGGTTGGGTGGGAGTTTTCGCCATCCACCAGTCTGAACAGTTGGATGTGTGGTCAGAGACATATCAGGAAGGGAAGGACTTAAAACTGGAGTTTGTGCCTGGGACCTGGTGGGAGAATCTGGTCTAGAAGATGGAGAAAGCGATTCAAAAGAAGCAGATTCCTCCAATTTTCTCCTTAGGGTTGGGCTTGGAGCTTCTTTGATGAAAGTTGACTGGCGTACTAACACAGGTCTCTCTGATTTATCAGATTCACTTCCACTCGATTTCGTTGAAGACATTCTAGAAAGTTCAACCTTTTTATTAGATCCGTTGCCATTATTCATCTGATTTAATCCTTTAGAGGCAGACTCACTTCTTGGGATACTACTGGCATTCTTGGATAAACCTGTTTGTTTGGTAAGGTTCTGCTGGCTCATCTGTCTGCCTGGAGATGTATATGACATTTTTCCAGAACCTGAGGACTTAGTTGAAGCAGTGCTGGGGGATGATGTCCTTGGAAGTTGAGATAATTTGTTAGGAGGACTTATTCCATTTCTACCAGGAGAAATTGAGTTTCGCCCAGGAGACTGTATAGGTCTGCTTAACGGTTGTTGGGCAGGTCTTGAAGGAGTAGAATCTCTGGATCCCGATCTAGAAGATCCTTTATTTGGCCCACCTGCTTGGGATGTCGGCTTGGCAACAGGGCTTAATTCTGATTTTACTGATGGCTTGGCTCCTCTAGGAGAAGTAGTGGCTGTCTGACCTTCACTAGGGCTTTTGGAGGCTGGAGTCTTAAGGGGTGGGCCTTTTTTAGAAACAGGACTTGTACTTGAGGAGCTATTTCGAACTCCGGGAATGTGAATCATTGTCCTACCTCGAGAGATTGAAGGCATGTTCGTTTGAAGGGGCTGTTTCATTTGGCTTGAGATTTCTGAATTAGATCGAACTTTTCCAGTAATCAAACTTTTATAGACTTTTTTCCCTCCTTTGATTCCTTTATTTTCAGACTCCATCTTTTTGGTTTCCAATGTACTTTTCTCCCCAGGTTTTAGAATTCGTGGGCCCTTATTACTCATAAAGGGTTTTTCCTCTTGGTCAGGTGTAAGATGAAATGGCGATCCCAGAGAGATTCCTGATTTCAGTGAAAGGATGGAATCTGAATCAGATGAAGCTTGTCTGGATAAACATGCAGCAGCAGCAGCCTGATGTAAACTACTTACTATGGAATTTGCACCTTCCTGAATAGCTTTCCAATCAAAATTTTCTGAATCTGGGGATAAACCATGTTCTGAATCTGGTCTCTGTATATCTTTTAAATCAAGTGTCAAATCCTCAGCTAATATGCCACCCATATTTCTGGGACTATGTTTTTCATTATCACCCTTGAGTCTTGAAGGCTTTTTCTTTTTTGGCATTGCAGAACTTATGCACTCCTGCAACAGGTCATCTTCAGAATCAATACTAAGCGAACTGAGAGAACTGTTTCTTGAGAAACAAACGGGGGTATCTTCAACATGAAACGATTTAGGAGCATAGCCTGATGCCTGAGGTTTACTTGGTTCTCCCTGTGAGTTGGGGGGCTCAGTCTCTTTGATAGGTTCGCTTTCTTTGTTGTTGTTGTTTTCTTGGTCGATGTCACTGAGGGAACTCAGAGAAGAATTACGAGAAAAGCAAACTGGAGTATTTTCAATAGCAAAATTCTGTAATTTTTCATCAGTTGCTGCCCCTCTGTCTGGTATGTCTTTGGATGACTGGGGAAAAGTGGACTGTTTCTGAAGTATGGGTTTAGACTGACTTCGATTTACTGGATGCTTTGTAATAGCTTGTGTTTTATTAGCTGACTGTTGGTTTGAGGTTAGTTCCGAACGGCTGGTAACTTTAGCTTCTGATTCCTTATTCTCTTTCCCCTTTCTTAATTCAGCCTTTTCCCTGGAAAGGTCAACATCATCATCATCAAAATCTAGAGAACTTAAAGAATCATTTCGTGAAAAACAGTAAGGAGTTCCTTCAATAGGTGTGTAATGATGGGGTGAATCAAAAGTAAAACTTCCTCTGCTTCTATCTTCATTATTTGGTAGCTTATCATTTAAGTCCTTGGCATTATTTTTCAAGTTCTGTTTTTTTGAATCTTTGTTGTCTGAGAAAGCTCTTTCAGCATTTACATTATTTTTTGAGTCTGCATTTTTTCTTACACGTGTCCTATATTCAGTATTTTGTGGCATAGGTTTTACGGGTGAAGTAGGTTTCTTTTTCTTACCATCTAGTTGATTTTTGTTACTTGCACATGAAGACGCAGATGCTTGTTGGACCTGGTCCATTATCTTTTTCACACGGAAAGGCTTATGACTTTTTCCTTTGGGCATAGCAGAATTAATGCATTCTGCAAGAATATCACCTTCCTCCGTTTTACTATCATCCAGTTCAGGTATGGTTATAGCTGAGGTTTTTCCTCTTTGAGCCTCATCTGTACTTCTGCCTTCTGTAGGAATGGTATCTCGTTTTTCAAATTCCCCTGACTGTGCCACTGCTCTGACTCCTTCTCCAGCTGCTAGCTCATTTGGAGGGGATTCTATTGTTAGATCACTTAGAGATGTGGCTGTGGAAAAGTTTATAGGTGTCCCTTCTACACAATATACCCTTGGCATATCATCTCCTGGTGTAAAACTAACATGCTTTTGTGCTTGTATCCTGTTTTGTGATGGTAGAAGTTTGTACACAGGAAGCTGACTTGGTTTCCTTGCCACAGGTGGAGGCAATTTTGAAGCAGTCTGGGCTGGCTTTTTGGCTTTACGTGATGACTTTGTTGGCATGGCAGAAATAATACATTCTTCTAGTATTTCAATGTCATCATCATCTGAATCATCTAATAGATCTTTTTCAGAATCAACAGGTTTATCTGCCTCTTTTTCCTGGTTTTCATTTGATTCTGTAGGCTGCTCTGACTCTGTTTCATTCCCATTGTCATTCTCCTGAACTGGAGGCATTATTCTTAATTCCACATCTTTTTGTATAAAAGGCTCATCGAGGCTCAGAGCACTCAGACTAGATGAACAAGAAAATCCATCTGGAGTACTTTCTGTGGCAAAATGCAATAAAGTATCAGCATCTGGGAGAACCTGGACCCTCTGAACTGCAGCATTTACAGCAACTTGCTTGGGCCCACTCTCTCTCTTTTCAACAGCAGGTGCTTTATTTTTAGGTACCTCTCGCTTGGTTTGAACTGTTTGAGGAGGCGGTGGAGGGGTTTTACTTCTGCTTGGGGGCATGGTTTGTCCAGGGCTATCTGGGAGGTCACTGGGGCTTATAATACCACTTACCATTCCACTGCATGGTTCACTCTGAACAGAGCTGGCAATGGAGCGACTCTCAAAACTGTCAAGTGAACTGACAGAAGTACATCTGCTAAACATGAGCGGAGTCTCCTGAACATAGTGCTCTGGGGGACTTTTGGGTGTCTGGGCACCACTTTTTGAGGGAGATTTGGCTCCTGAAGAAAACTCAACAGCTTTGTGCCTGGTTGATTCTGAAGACAGACCAGAAGCCTGGAGTCTGCTGGTTTTGGTTCTAACGTGCTGTGCCACTGCTGGAACTTCACTCACAGGATCTTCAGTTGATCTAGTTCCACTGTTTTCTTTTATTTCTGAGATTTGCAGAGTATTAGCAGAATCTGCTTCCTGTGTAGTCCGATCACATCCTATTTCATCTTCAGCTGATGATAGAGATGATAATGAACTACATCTTGAAAAACATATTGGGGTATCTTCTACACAATAAGTCTGTATTGTTTCTTGGTTAATAGAGGAAACTTTGCAAGAGGTAGCTTTTTGAGTCTGACCACTTCTACTCTGTGCGGAAATTGGGTGGAGCTGATTCTGTCTCTTGGCATTAGATGAAGGTGTGGCTGTGTTCTCACTGCCAGAAGAGATGTGTTCACTTTTAGCGCTTTGTCCAGATGAGTTCTTTGAGAATGGAAATGACTGTTTCTGGGATGAAGGAATGTCTGTGGCATATTTTAAACTATAATCGATAGGCTGATCCACGTGATGTTTTTCTTCATTATATTTTATGCTATAATTTGCTGGTCTCTCTTCTTCTTCATGCTGTTCCTCCTCAGAGTAACGCTCACTATAGTTGGTTGGTTTATCATCTTCATAGTCATCTTCCTGACACAATGACTGGCTTACATTTTGACTAATTCCATGATTAGAACCCACTCGATTTGTTTCTGAACCACTGGTTCCCCTTGACCTATATGGGGAAACACACTCCTGCTGTCCAAAATGAGGCTGGAACTTGAGGTGTTTGTCATCATTGCTCTCAGTATATACGGGATAAGTTGTGCTTTGACTCCTCGATTGTCTTTGCTCACTCTGTTTTATTTCATCTTCTATTATGTGTTTGGGTCTTGCCCATCTTTCATTCTGTGAAGGACTTTGCCTTCCGGAGTTCAACTGTTCATCTGAATATTTAAGACTATAATTTATTGGTGTATCTAGCTCTCCATCATTATCATCCATATGATTTGCACTATGTATTTTATGGGCTAGGTCAGCTGGGTATTGGCCATAACTGCAAAACTTACTTTCATCATCTTCAGAATAGGATTCAATTGAGGGTTTCATCTGACCTCTTTTACCATAACCATCACTACTACTGACACTATTCAAACTATCATTTGAAGATCTCTTATATTCCAGTTTGGCATAAGGCATAGAGCATGTCCTATTTGAATTTTCTGACTTAGTGAAACTGTAAGTGCTTGGATGTGTGTGGGCAGCAGAGCTTCTTCTCAGTACATTCCTCTCGTCTGTCACACAATGTAATTCGGTGGTAGACCCAGAACTTCGGTCTTCCTGGGAGGCATGAATGGCTGATACTTCTTCCATGACTTTGGCAATCTGGGCTGCAGTGGTGGAGATCTGCAGACTTCGCTTTGAAGAGGTTCCTGGAGTTTCTGTTGCTGGATGGTAGTTGCCTAGGCCAATTCCTCGTTCTCTCTCCAAACTTCTATCTTTTTCAGAACGAGAACTATCTAAACTTCCTCTTGATGAAGAGGAGCTGGGTAACACTGTAGTATTCAAATATGGCGAAAGGACAGTCATGTTTCCTGTATTAAAATTGTCTGGCCTATTATCATCATGTCGATTGGTGTCAAACACATAGTCACCATAGATATTTTGCTTATGTCTCTGCTTACTACGATGAGATGCCTTGGGACTTAAATTGTCAATATTGTCAAAAGTTTCTGATAAATGCTGAGCATCTAATTCTGCTTCTAGGGCTTTTTGTTTCCTAACATGAAGAGATGGCAAGCTTGAACCAGGAGACATAATATTGGCATCCTTGTACTTTGCGGGTCTATTTGCCATAAGATTCCTTAAAGCTGCGGCACTTCCCATAGCAATCATTTTGTGCTTTGAATGAATGAGGTTCTTGAGCATGCTAACTGCCCCCATGTCCCACAATGCTTCTTGGTCTTTAGGATTTCTTGCCGAGAGATTCCACAAAGTTCCACATGCATTACTGACTATTGTCAAACTATGAGATTTTAAATGTTGTAATAAGGTTTGTAGGCAGTTGTTCTCTCTTAGGATTTGCCTGAAATAAAATCAAGAGATCGCAAAATTAAGGTCAAAATGTGTGTGTAGTAAGAACAAATAAAAGGACAGAAAACAATAGGTGTAATATGATTGTATCAATTCGCCTAATATGACTGTACTAAATTCCAAGAATTACACATTTCCTTTTGTTCTTTCCTATTTCATTTAATGTGTATTGTTTTAAGGTGCTCACCTGTCAGACCAAAAAGTGTTATTTTTCCTCTATTCTACATTTCCTATTATGACCCAATAGCCTAAAATAGTTTTTTTGGGAAGCAGATACATTTACTCTATTCACATGGTAATAGTTTTGTAATTTAAAAATTATAAATGTATTATGAAATCTTATGCTGAATAGGGACTTTGTGGTAATTTAATCTATGAATGAGTGCTACTATAGTATTAATATTGAGACTTCTTGGAAAAGGTAGACAGAATTGATTGACAGATATTTATGTAGTCAATGAGCACACTAAAAACTCCTAGATGAGCAAACTTACTTAAAAAAATATATCTATTTCTTCATTCAGGCTCTCACTCTGTCATCCAGGCCGGAGTGCAGTAGCATAACAGCTCACACAGCCTCAACTTCCTGGGCTGAGGCAATCCTTCCACCTTAGTCTCCCAAGTAGCTGGGACTACAGGCACGAGCCACCATGCCTGACTAATTTTTACATTTGTTGTAGAGATGAGGTCTTGCCATGTTGACTAAGGTGGTCTCGAACTCCTGGCTCAATCGAATCTCCCACTCCAGCCTCCCAGAGTGCTGGGATTACAGGCATGAGCCACTGTGCTTGGCTCTACTTTTTAGAGCAATCTCTGGCTTGATTTTGTGATACTACCATCTCCCTTACAAGTGCTCTCTGGCAAATTGTATAGTCATTATTTTAAACAAAATAAAGTAAATGAAACGTTTTCAAAAGTATCTAAAACATATAAAATTAAGGACTAAAAATTAGCATAATGAACTCTGGGACTTGGAAGGGTTATAGCTTGTTTAATGCACAGGAAACTGAAGTTTAATGGTAGCATATTCAGCTTTAAGGAGCTTTAAAAATGACTGGCAAGGATGCACAATAAGCTTTAACGTGGTGGTCTTCTCTCAGCAGTCCAGCAGTCAATCGAGTACTTACTGGGTTTAAGGAATCTTCTCTGCACAGCAGAAAGGGATACTAGGTGTGTAGCCTGTGCATCAAAAACTTAAAGAAAAGATGTTTACATTCTTAAATGTTTTTTATTAAAAGAGTCTCAGGTTCTTTTTGGAAATTACAGAGGAACAATACTGGACAAATTAAAAAAACGAATAAGCTGTAAAAGATACCCATATTTTGTTATCTTAACACAGAGTCCAAGTTCTGAAAATGTGTGCCCAGTTTCTCAGTTGCTCTCTTAGGTTTCACAGTTCCAGCACACTGGATGAATGGCTAATGGCTAAATAATATGATTATTGATGCTAAAAAAATGTGAACCTTTATATTCTCAGAATCATGCTCATTTTTGTTTTGTTTTAAATATTGTTTTCATATTCCTTTATGCCATACTAATAGAAAGGGATTTTATTCTAATATTTGTGACTTTTAATTTTTCCTCTACATTTGGGCTATATCTCTCAACTCTCATTTGTTTATTTCTAGTCTCATTTATTACACTATCAACTGTTATTATAATACATATATGAGTTAAACTAAAATTAGTTATCTTTTCACTGTAATATATTTTGGCTTAAGACTTTTATAATTACAGAAAACACTGCTTGCAATTAGGTCTTTTTGAGAGTATGAATTCCACAATAATTCATTTAAAGCAACATAAAACTCTCTATATACCTGTGGTCCTCATTTGTGGCTATCAAGCTGGACACATTCCGTAGTATCCCTCCTCCACTTTCAATAATGGCTAAAGTATTTGTCTGGCTCCGGTAAGTGAGAGTGCCAACCAAAAATGCAAGTGCACCATCCACCGCACATATATCAGCTTTATTCTCAGTGCAATGTGCTGACAAATTCCATAAGGCACTCAACACGCTTTTGAGAGTTGATTCCTATTAAGAAACAGAGTATGTATCATCTAATTAGAGTTGGAATTTGTCTTCCAGTAACTTCTATGTTGATTGCTATTGAATAAAAGCTATTTTTTAATCTACCCTACTGCCCACCCTCCAGTGACAAATTATTACAAACTTTCCATTTAAAAAATTTCATAAAATCCCAAATAGAATTTAAGTCAGTGACATCCTATAAAACAAGCAGAACACAAATATTAAACTCATTACTTTTATAAACTTCATTCTGTTTAGATAGTATATACACAACTTAAAACAACTTAGAGTATGAAACAGAACTATGTGCATTATGAAAAGATAACACTTTCAGGATAATAGAAAGTGGATGAAAAACTTCTATTTATCAAATATAGTTATGAAAAGATATGTCAGAAGTAATAATAAATGACAAGAACAAGTTATAGTGTAGTGTATACAATATTCTGTTTGTATAAAATACATGCATATATAGCTACATATGGTTGATCCATAAGTAACAATGTGACATAAAAAGAAGAAAAGGGTACTGGAAAAACTGCAACTTCTTAAACTTCCCCAAAATACAAAAAACCAGAACCCCCTAATGTATGATATCATAGTCAACTGTCAAGTTGTAATAGCTATAGAAACACTCAGATGTACAATTAAAGATATTTGGTCAAAAGTTGCCAGGATCCTGATGTCAGTCCTTCTTAATACATAACCAATCAAGAAACAAACATTCATTAGAAGTCAACTCTGTGCCTATCATAATTAGAGGCATCCAGAGGATACAAACATAGAAAACTGATACCTGTAACTTTGAAGGTGCTAACAATTTACTTTGGAGGGGGAAGGATACAAAAAAGGCACATGAAACAAAGTGCTCTAAAAGAAAGACTACTATTATAGCCAGAATTTAATCAAATACACTGAATGTTTCATGGGAGAGAACAGCTCTGTAGGAGGATCCGACCTGTACGTTCAGAGACGCAGGGGAAAGAGACGGAGGAAGGGCATGGAAGTGCGTAGGAATCAACAAGGGAGGACTGAAGAACAGGAAGACACAGAGGATCCGAGTCCAAAGAGGAAAGGTGGGAAGGAAGTTCGCAAACATTCTGGGTGTAACTCAATAAATAGCTAGCTACTTTATTCTCATCATCAAGAAATTAAATGAAACAAAACGATCTAGGAGCAAGTTTAGACACCATTTGTCAGAGAAACAGAAAGCAGGAAGGAAGTGCTTTTAAAAGTCCAGATGGGAGAAGGACACATGCTTAGTTTTAATTACACTGTGACTGAGGCGAAGGCGGGGCATTCCAATTATCCTGTGAACAGGAAATGCAGCAAGAATTTAGGGGAACCAGCCAAACTGCAACTGGCCCAGAGGTGAGAGGTGAAGGTAGAAAAATACAAGCTGCTCTCAGTGAGACTACACGTCAAGGGCCAAGAGTTTTGTTTCAAATAAGTTTTTTTTTCCCAAGTAAGTTTTATTGTTCAAATTAGAAGAGACAAAAGAAATAATTACAGGTTGGAAATATAAGCAAAAGCAAAGGGAGGTAAGTGAACAAAACATATGAAATAAAGGTGAGGGTAAGCCAGGCTCGGTGGCTCAGCCTGTGATCCCACGCCTTTGGGAGGCTGAGGTGAGTGGATTGCCCGAGCCCGCGGGTTCGAGACCCGCCTGGGCAGGCGAGACCTCATCTCTACAATAAATCAAAAAATTAGCCGGGTGTGGTAGTGCACGCCTGTAGTTCCAGCTACTTGGAAGGCTGAGGCGGAAGGATCACCAGAGCCCAGCAGGTCTAGGCTGCGGTGGCTGGGAGCGGCCACTGCACTCCAGTCTGGGAGACAGAGTGAGACTCCAACTCAAAAAAAAAAAAACCCCAAAAAACAAAAGGTGAGGGTAGAACTGAAAAGCATAACTAAATCTACAAATCTAGACGCTGTGATCAAGGAAAGGGTTGTGTCAGCAGTAATGTTAAGAGGAATTGAAGGTGATACGCCAGTTTAGAAGTGAAGCCACTGACCTGTTAGGGTTTTGGCTACTAACAGGAAAAGACAAACACTGTAGTTAGAAGAAGTCACCGATCACTTTTATTTTCATTTTCAAAATATCGGGTTTCTTATAGATATTTGAAAAACAAAAAAAGAATACAGTAGAGAAGATGCAGAAGACAAGAATAAGGGATTAACAGCTTTAAGTGAACAAAAGAAAAGTTTGGGACACAGAGTGCAGGTCAAGAAAGGTTCTGTGTATAGAAGAGTAAGAGCTGGCTGGATGGAGATAACAGTGAGGCAGCACCGGCAGGGAGGAGCTGGAAGGTAGTTTCAATTCTCTTGGCCATTAATAGCTAATGATATTCAGAAAGAATTGATGTCGAATTAAAAAGAGAAAAATAATATTCATAATGACTGCTTGCGTTGAATGTAGAAAAAGAGAGAATAAATTCTAGCGAATTAGTCAGCAGCAGTAAAGTTCTCATAATATGTACAAACACATTCGATCTTTCTGAAAATATACAGCATTATTTGATTTGGAGTCTTTTAGTGTGCATGGTACTAAATTTTTGGTACAGCTTTATTGAGGTGTAACTGAAGAACAATAAACTGCACATTTCAAGTACACAACCTGATCATTTCTGATGCATGTATACAACCATAAAACCATCACCCCAATCAAGATAACCGACGTTTACATTATCCCCCAAAGTTCCCTGGTACTCCCTTATAATCCACCCGTCCCCTTCCATCCCAGTCCACCACTGATCTGTTTTCTGCCACTACAGATGACTGCATGTAACAATAGTTCATTCTTTTTCATAGCCAAATAGTATTCCCTTGTACAGCTGTTCTACAATTTGCTTGCTGTTCACCTGCTGACAGGCCTTAGAGTTATTTCTAGTTTTTGGCTATTAGAAATAAAATTGCTGTGAATATCTGTGTGTAAGTATTTGTATGAACATATGTTTCTTTTCCTCTTGGATAAATACTTACGAGTGGAATGGCTGGGTTGTACGATAAGTGTATGCTTCACTTATATCTATGTAAACACTGCCAAATGTTCTCCAAAGTGGTTATACCATTTTACATTCCCATCAGCAATATATAAGATTCTGGCTATTCAACATCCTTGACACTTGGCCAATCTTTTAAATTTTAACCACAGAATTTGTGTAATAGGCTCACATTATAGTTTTAATTTACATTTCCCTGACTACTGTGATATTGAGTATCTTTTTAAGTGTTTTTTGGCCATTCATATGTATCTTCTTTCTGAAGTGTCAATACAAGTCTTCTGCTTATTCAACATTTTTAAAGGTTTTATGCAGACATTAAGTATATCTGAATATTATCTTTATAATAGTTTTTTTTTCTTCTATTAAAATTTAGCTTAGTTTCTGAAGCAGATATCCCACGTGGAGGTATTTCCTTCCGTAAACAAATTATTATTTGGGGATTCCTCACCCTTGGGTCTGATCACCTCTCGGTAAACTGACCACCAAAATTTAAAGTTTGGAGAGCACAGAGGTAATACCTGTGATTCTTAATTGGCAGTGATTCTGTCCTTCTTCCTTCCCAGGGACTTCTGACAAAACCCAGAGACACTTTTGATAACCATACCTTGGGGGAGGATATACTGGCAGCTAGTGGGCAAAGGGATGCTGCTAAGCATCCTATGCATAGGTCAGCCCCTCAAAAATAAGAATTATCTGGACCAAAATGCCTACGGTGTTGAAGCTGACATGCCCTGATGTACATTATGTTCCCTTGCAGTCTTTTCCATCTTAATACTTTAGGAGTTTGGAGCACTCTAAAACTGTGAACTGTGAAATAAACTGTGAGAGAAACAGGTGAGAAACTAGGGAGTCTCATGGGTGGGAGAAGGCAGCAAAACAAGTGGCCAACATGAAATTCATATTATAGTACTAAATGTTTTCAAAGGTACCTTTTTAACTTCCAAAGCACATTCCATCAATGATTTTACACTTCCAACTTCCCGCAACGTCTTTTTACTGTTTACATCTGCTCGCCAAGACAAATTCCTCAAAACACTTGCAATAACCTGTAAATACATCAATTTTAGAATAATTTGTTTATAAAATGATTCATACTAGCTATTTTGTTTTTAATGCTAGAGGTAAGAATAGAACTCTATTAATAAAGAAATTCTGGGTGGGTGGTTCATGCCTGTAACGCCAGGGTTTTGGGAGGCTGAGGAGGAATGATTGCTAGAGGTTAGGAGTTTGAGACTAGCCTGGACAACATAGCAAGATCTCATTTCTATTAAAGAAAACAAAATTAGCTGGATGTGGATGTGTACCAGCTACTTGGGAGGCTGAGATGGAGGTGGCAGGATCGCTTGAGATCAGGAGTTCAAGGTTATGGTGAGCTATGACTTCACCACTGCACTCCAGCCTGGATGACAGAGGAAGACTCAGTCTCAAAAAAAGAAAAAAAGAAAGAAATTCTTTCTAAGTGCTACTAGGATTACAAAAAATTTAATTATTTTTCTTTTTCTGGTATCAATGGAACATATTTTAAACATGAGATATTATATACTGAGCTAAAGATTAATCTTAATCAGGATATTAACCTGCTAATATCTGAGAAAAACATCTGATATTCTAAATACTACCTGCTGTAAGTCTTCGCTTTCAGATTTCAGTTGGGCCACCAGTGCTCTCATGCAACCTTTCATAGAACACAGCGTAGCCTGCAAAAGTAGATATAGAACGGGATCATCAATAAGGGAACTCAAAGCTGTGCTTTTTTTACTTTTGGGCTCATTTTAACCATAACTGATATTTTACCCATAACTGATATTTTACCCACAAGAGATCTAGAACAATCTAAATGAAAGACAGATATTCTGCTAATTCTTTGCTATCTGTTCTTCTTTGCCAAACTGAAAAAATAAAGTGAATATATATGGTAAGAAATGATTTTAAAAACGGTCTCTGATTTGGATGGAATCAGTATATGTGTAACACTTGCCTTGGTCACCAGAATTTTCAGATTTTTGCTCTCATTACTACAAACAGGAATTGTGTATGCATGTGATTTAAAAATTCTACATGGTAAGAGAAACTTCTCTAGTAATGAACTATAGAAATGATCACTAAAAGTATATTCTTAGGAACATTTTTAATGCGAGTACACGAACTCACTATGTTCCATCTGTAGATGTGCCTTTGGCAAAACAATCGACGGAGTAAGATTAAGCGGGTGTGAAATGTAGGTTTCTATTAGTCATTGTTTAATGAGGAGGGTGATAAGAGAAAAATCAGTGAAAATCAGTTTGTATGAAAGTAAGTTAACTCATACCTGAGCTATCTTAAGAAATTTTTCTTACAAAAACATACCTTGTTGGCTACATCTCCGAAAGTCAAGTTTGTCAAAGCCATTCCAGCATATCGTCTTAATGTAATACTGTAGTGGTCATTAGTAAGCCCATACATTTCACAGTCCACTTGCAATAATTCTGCAATGGCCTGTAGTCCCCCTAATTTAAAAAGGGCAAGAGGAAAAAGACAATAATCTAAAATAAAACAAATTGGAACCAAGTTGGAAACTTAAATATTAAGAAAAAAACACTTCAAAGAATGAGACTATACGTTTTAATTTGTCTCTAGAATTACAAGCCACAAAACTGCCATAAAAGACTTGTTATATAACATATTTTAAAGTACAACTGACAACTATTCCATTTTCTGCCAGTTTCTCCACCCTCCAGCCCCTTGCCTTACTGAGTGAAATGAGTATTACTTTCTATTTAATGCATATTCACTATACTTTGCCAACAATGAATAAGGTTATTTTCTAATACTAGGTCTTCCTGAACATAAGCAGAAAAAGACAACTTACTTTAATTATTAGGGTTTTATAAACACTCATCATTGCCACACACTGGTCCTAATTACCATAATATTTCTTTTGTTTGCCAAATAATTACCTTTAGGAATACTGAAACTTTTAAATGAAACTGTGCATGAAGCAAAGCTTAATTTTTTATGGAAAAGAATTATCTGTTCAATTTATTACTAAGTTATATAAAACTACTTATTCATGTTTTTAAAAAATCCTTACTTTTCTTTTGCAGTATCAAATACCAACTATATACCATTAAGTATTTTCTTTCCCCTTGATTCTCTCTACTGGGTATGCTCAACAATGCCCACAGTGGTCAACACCAGGAAGGAAAGAAGGAAAACAAAAGGAAAGGAGAGAAAAAGGAAACACACAAAGGAAGCAGTTAAAAACAAGCGAAGCAAAATGGTGAGGGAATAAACAAAAGAAAGATAAAAATGCATATAGAGGCTGTGCAAAATATTATTCATCATCAAATATTAATCATCATGGGACTTGAGATACTGTCTTGTCACAGAGAACTGGTTCAGACAGAAAAAAGGATGAACATCAACAGGCAATTATTGGATACTACAGGTCTAAACTGTCAGGTCATTAATTTGAAAGAAAATCAGTACATTAATATTTTTATAAATAATCTGGAAGAATCTACAAGCTTGCAAAACAAAGTTCTATCTTGGATCATGAATCCCAGGTCAAGGGATTTAACTGTAGGAAGATTCATGCAAATATTTATGACTAGCAGAAATGACAGGTAAGTTTGAATACAGATACATGACAATTCATTTGGTTAAAGAAAATCCAAAGATTTTCCTCCACACACCCATAATGGTGGAAAACACATAATCAGTGAACAAAGAAGTCACTGACTTTATACAGCTTATAAATTAGAGCAAAAGTAGACAGCCAACAATTAATTTAAGTGTGATAGGCTGTATAGAAGCACAGAGTAAGATGACAGGTGGACTTCACGTAGGATGGGGGTCCCCAAGAAAAAGACTGAGGAAATAATGTTTAAGCGAAGCCTTAAAGGATGAACATATAGCTAACAAGGGTGGGACACGAACAAGGAAGAAGCATTCTAGGCAAAGGAAACCATATATGCAAGGGACCCTGGCCTGAAATACATAGCACCAAGGAGAGGGCCACAAGATGAAGCTACAAATATGGGTGCATGCCAAAAGTATAAGTTTTTATTAGTCATTGTTTAATGTGGCAATGACTAATAAAATGTGGCAAATATTAGGAAAAAAAACACTTCAAAGAATGAGATTATAAAGTTTAATTTGCCTTTAGAATTACAAGCCACAAAGCTGTCATAAAGGACTTTTTGTGTAACATATTTTAAAGTAAGTCTTATGTGCCACATTAAAGGTTTTAGGCAGGGGAGGGAATAATGAGATGTTCCTTCCAAACAGATTACTGGCCATGTGCAGTGGCTCATACCTGTAATCCCAGAACCTTGGGAGGCCAAGGTGGGAGGATTGCTTAAGCTCAAAGTTCAAGAACAGTCTAGGCAATACAGCAAGACTTTGTCTCTAAAAAAATACATAAATAATAAATAGATTACTATGGTTACAGTAGCAGAATAGATTATGATTAGAAGTGGGAAGGGAAGTAAGAGAAAGCTGCAGAACGGGAGACTTGATGGTGGCTTAGATTGGGGATGAACAGAAGAGCAGAGACTTGGAATCTATTTAAGAAGCAGAATTAAAGCACTCAGTTATGGGTATAGAGGATAAGGATGGAGTCATGCATGGTTTGGTTTGAGCAGCTGGGTTGATTAGGATGCCAATTTCTGAAAAAGAAACCCTGGAAAAGACAGAAATTTGAGGATGGGGGAGGTAACAATTCAGTCTGTGATAGTTCTGTTAGAAGTTCTAAACTACTATCTCAGAGGAGGTGTCACATATGCAGTTCAATAATGTATCTGAATATCAGAAGAGACAACTTGGATTAATATACAAATTTGAAAAGAACTAACCGAAGCATAGAGCAGAAGAAAGCCTAGGGCAAAGCTTCAAGGAATTCTACTGTTTTATACTTGGGTAAACAAGAAAGAGCCAGTAAAAGCATTGAGATCCAGGAAACTGACATGGGAAGACCTCAAGATTGTGTGGCCTGGTATACTGATAAGGTCTTCAAAATGTCAAGTATTTTAAAGCAGTGTCGATACTGAAACAAAATAAACTATGCTTTGTGTTTGTATAAAATTTTGTCTGCTGTGGCAATATCTGGGATACGTTTTTAAGAAAGATAAAATGTACCTGAAGAAGGTCCCAAGAAGGCACTAAATGACCAAAGAGTTGAGTCCTCTTGTATGGAAAAACTAAAAATTTTAGAACTTGATATTGAAAAAGATTTTAGAATATGGTAGATGTCAACAAATTCATGAAGAACATGGCTAATAAAAAAAGAACATTCAAAAACTTTTGGAATATCAGATAAAAGAGGAAGCCCTTTATAATTTCAGGTAAATAAAATATTTTACTTTAGTGAATTTTGAAGCAAACAATAGAATTCAAAGCTTAAAACTATAAATGGATTTACTAACATATAATGCAAATTCATGATTGGATTGATAGAATAAAAAATTAGTTGTTCAGCCGGGTTCGGTGGCTCAGCCTGTAATCCTGCGCCTTTGGGAGGCTGAGGTGAGAGGATTGCCTGAGCCCACGGGTTCAAGACCCGCCTGGGCAGGTGAGACCTCATCTCTATAATAAAATCAAAATATTAGCCGGGCATGGTAGTGCACACCTGTAATTCCGCCTACTCGGAAGGCTGAGGTGGAAGGATCGCTGGAGCCCAGCAGGTCGAGGCTGCGGCGGCTGGGAGTGGCCACTGCACTCCAGTCTGGGCGACGGAGTGAGACTCCAACTCAAAAAAAAAAAAAATTAGTTGCTCTAAGAAAAACTAGGATGTTTCAAGGTTATGCAAAGATGATGAACATGTCCTTTCATATTTTTCTCAGGGCCTTTATTAGAAAACAGTGGCCAAGGCTGGGCACAGTGGTTCACGCCTATAATCCCAGCACTCTGGGAGGCTGGGGCAGATTGCTTGAGCCCAGGAGTTTGAGATCAACCTGGGAAAAATAGCCAGACTCGATCACTACTAAAAATTTTTTTTTAAAAGTTAGCTGGGCATGATGAATGCACCGGTGTCCCAGCTACTTGGAAGACTGAAGCAGAAGGATCACTTGAGCCCAGGAGGTCAAGGCTGTGGTGGTGAGCTGTGATTGCACCACTACAATCCAGCCTGGGAGACAGAGTAAGACCCTGTCTCAAAAAAATAAAAGAAGACAACAGTGGTCTAGATGGACCAAACTATTATCCAATATGGTATCTCATGACCATATAGATAGCAGAGGACCAACAGCCTCAGGTAATAACCTTCAACCGAATCCTTAATTTAGACTCATTTTAAAAAGAGTGATGACAGTTTTTTTTTAAGTGTATTCTTTTTTATTTTATTTGGTTTAATCACCATTAGCATGAAATGCCTCATGGTAAAGAAAATGTCAGAGGCCCAACATCAATATT
The DNA here is from genome assembly GCF_000164805.1 of Carlito syrichta. Taxonomy (NCBI): domain Eukaryota; kingdom Metazoa; phylum Chordata; class Mammalia; order Primates; family Tarsiidae; genus Carlito; species Carlito syrichta. Next base: position 33,574 of record NW_007248790.1, read on the forward strand.
CTATAGATTGGTATTTCACAAAGTTTCCTGAACAGGAAAATCACCTGGGTCACTTGTTAAATAAGATTCTTAGGTCCTTCTCCTGGAGATTTTGTTTGCTGCAGAGCCAGAGAATCCATATGGTTTGACAAGTACCTCTGGTGACTGTTATGATCTAGAAATTTTGTGAAACACTAATAATAAACAATGAGTTCCTTGAAAGCCAGGATCACTATAAAAATCTAGTACATAGCACAGTTTCTGGGACAGATTTGGGAATTAATAAATATATATCACAGACACTACAGTCTAAAACTTCTAATGCTAATAGGTGCAAAATGACCCTGATAGAAGTGGAATCTTCATATATGTACAAATGCTGTCGCTGCTGACTGGGCTTAGAATTTTCCTTCACCTACTTGGGATATCCTTCCTCCTTATCCTTTACTGCCCATACCTTTTGCTATCTTCTACTATCTCCCCCCAATCGACACACCTTAATCCTCCTTTTGCCCCAGTGCAAATCTGGAGGCTGGAAATGAGAGGAAGGTAATCCCCTGTGGCTATGTCCCCAGCAGCCACACCCCCAGAGGCCCCATCCTGCTCCTCACCTGAAAGCCCCTGCCCTAGCTCCTGTGATGAAATGCCCCGGGTAGCCTTCCTACCTGAAGAAGGAAGAGGAACAAATACTGAGTCTAGGTTTTACTTTGAAATCAGATGATTAATGTGTCAGTCCTAGTCTACAGTCCATTGGAACACAGGAACATTTATAGGAAAACCTTTGTGGTATCTTCACATTAGATATTTTTGTTGTTCATTCATTATTTTTATCCCTTTCCCATTATTATTAGCATTAAAAAAGAACTTAAAATGTCCACACATGCTGAGACTGCAGTGAGGAGGGGAGAATTCATAAAGTTAACTGAAATTCCATAGGAGGTGGGGGAGGAAAGAGAATCAGATGGGCCAACTGCTAGGCCTATGGGAAGAAAAGTATGGCCAGAGGGAAGGCCTGAAATCTCCAAGTTCAGAGCCTCCCAAGGTGATGACTCAGAAGGAGGCAACACTCATTTTTGGCTGTTCATGTTCTTTGTGTTTAAGAGTCTCATGATTTATCACTTTTTAGGTAAATGATGAATGACAATGATGAAGGTGGTAGGAATACAAAGTAGGGGCTGGAATGTAACATAACAAACAGCACAAAAAGCAAGGGCACAGTTGCACTAAAATGGGAACTAAGTATATGGGTCTTGCTTGTGGCATGACTAGAGAGATCCAGTTCACATGAGATGGCTCAGCATGATGCAATTTATAAATAGCACATGTGCAAAAGGAACCTAGAAATCAAAGAAAAACCGTTACACAGAAAATGGGGTGCACAAGTGCTGGTTATATAAGGTTTGGAATGTGTGGTAACACATACCCAAGGGAGTAATCATTTCAAAATTCATGGAATGTTTCTGACTTAAATTAAAGCATAATGCTTTTCTACATTAACCAGTTTCAAAAATAACATGCTGCTTATGATGAAAATCCAGTAAAGTACTGATAACCATGAAGATAAATAAAAATCTTTGCAATCATTCCTCCTGATGTGCATCAATAGTGACTGACAGAGTTCATAAACAATAAAGTAGTTCCACATTTCAGAATAGCTCCAATTACTCTCCTCATTAGGTGTTACACAGGGTCTACCTTGGTCACAAGGATAAGGAGTGGCCCATTTAGTCATTTTTTTCATTCTTTGGCTAAGATTTTGAAAATTCAAGTAATTTTATAACAGAGTAGCAGTTTCTGTGATTTGGGATTCTTTCTCCCCTGGAAGCCAGGGTACAATTTTTTTGCTGCAAAGAGGAAGCAGCTGATAATAGAAGCTAGAGGCCTTATACTTCAATTTGTCAATGATTAAAAATCTTCATTTACTATACTGAATTTCTACTATAATTTTAAAATCCACTGGTATTTGTCTATGGCATTAAGAAACATTTTTGTCTTACCAAGTTCATTCATTGCATGTCTATGCTCTTCATCAAAAGACAGTTTCATTAGAACACATACGGCAGGACAGATCTGATGTTCAACAGGAGCTGGCACTGAAAAATAAAGTCAACATAAACCATAATCTATCTTTGTTATTTCAAAAGCAATGACACTTATTATACTTAAAAAATGTGCAGAGATCACTAATATATCCCTAGTGCATAAAATTTTGTCAACAAATTTGCTGAACAGATGAGAAAATACTAAAAAAAAAAAAGGCTTTTTTGTTTTTGTTTTTTTTGAATTGGGGGTCTCACTCTGTCACCCAGGCTGGAGTGCAGTGGTATATCACAATAATTACAGCTCACAGTAGCCTCTACCTCCTGGGACTGGAAGATCCATCTACCTCAGCATCCCAAGTAGCTGGGATTACAGGCATGTGCCACTATGCCCAGATCATTTTTTGATTTTTTTGTAGAGACAAGGTTTTGCTATGTTGTTTAGGCTGGTCCTGAACTCCTGGGCTCAAGCAATCCGCCCGCCTTGTCCTCTCAAAGTGCTGGGATTACAGGTGTAACCCAGTCAGCTTTTCTTGTTTCTATAAAAATGTTTACCACTCCTCTGCCCCTGACTTAGTTTGTCAGAATAAGTTCCTTGTAGGTTTATGCTATTGCTAAAATAATTAATAATTTAAAATGATGTTGAGTATATAAAAGAATAAAAATATTTTGGCGTAAAACTGTCTAATTTTGTTTATAACTTCTATTTAAACTATTGTCATGAGTGTGGGCTAAGAGCACATGGCTGTGTATAAATGTGATACCTAATAGAGAAAGTTTACTATATAGTCAGATATATCAGACAGTAAACAAAAATTTAAAGACAAAGATACCTAAGAAAATGTATCTCCACGTTTAATACAATGCATAAGGGTTCAAACTCAGTACTTGATATAGTTTTTAAAAAATTATTTCTCAGAAGAAATATTATTTTATTTTACTTAAATTTTTGAAAACAGGTTTTGTTGTTGTTTTTTTTTGAGTTGGAGTCTCACTCTGTCACTCAGACTGGAGTGCAGTAGCTGCTCCCGGCCACCGCAGCCTCGACCTGCTGGGCTCCGGCGATCCTTCCACCTCAGCCTTCCAAGTAGCTGGAACTACAGGCGCACGCTACCACGCCCAGTTAATTTTTGATTTATTGTAAAGTCTCGCCAAGTTGCCCAGGCGGGTCTCGAATCTGCGGGCTCAGGCAATCCACTCACCTCGGCCTCCCAAAGTGCTGGGATTACAGGCTAAGCCACCGAGCCTGGCGTTAAAAACAGGTATTAAAAGTACAAAATGTAGATTATTATATAATTGTGGATAGCCACAGAAAACAATCCAGAAAGACAATGTTCTATTCTCCCAGTAAAATCTTATTTAATCCCTAGGACAAATAGATATAAAAGCTTTTTTTCTTATTCTTAAATAAATCTACTTTCATATCTAAGCTTAAAAAAAAATCTGCTTCATAAAGTTATATTCTGATCAACCCTCTTCTCCTGTTCCCCAAATCTACAGGCTAATATAACAGAACTGTCTACTTGTCATGTGTGTGTGTGAATTTGTGTGTGTGTTCTTAGCAGGTGAAAGGAAGGCCTTACCTTATATACTTACTGCTTTTGGTTCCTGGCTACAGGAATGAAGTTATATCCCCAAGGATCTCAACTCCCACATTCCCTCTCCTGAGCAAAGAGTTGAATGGCTTATTTCCCTTAGCAAATGGGATCCATCACCTAGAGCTGGATTGTATAGTAGGAGGAGCATTTTGCTGAGTTAGGAGATCTGGCCTGTTCCTGGCTCTACCACTTACTAGCTGTGAGGCCAAAGGCAGGTCTTTTAACTTCTTTGAGTCTCAGTTTCTTCGTCTATAACATGGAGATGACAGTACCTTTCTTTCCTACTTCACAAGGTTGTTGTGAGGATCAAGTAACATAATAGACATAACACAGTTCTGTGTCTACTGAAGTATGATGTGCAAATGTAAAAAAAAGATAATGGCTTGGTCACCAATAGCTGAAGGAACTTATGTAAAGATACTTTCCTGAGCTTTACCAATGAAATGAAAAAGATGGGCAACACAGTTACTCAAGTTCTTTTTGCCCTACTAAGGCCTTACTATGCTATGACTCTATACATCTCTCTTGATTGCTGTTCTTTTTTGACTATATTGTAGTGTATATAACACTTTCCTTTGTTAGATTTTTCTAGGGAAATAAAGACTTAAGCTTTAAGATATGATAGTGGCATAAATAGCTAATATAACATGTCTTGGTCATAAAGACAACATACTAAAAATTTTTTTTGTTCTAAAACTTACATTTGCTTAGAAACATGCACTATAACATATACTACAGAGAACATACTTGGATTTTTGTCCTGGTCCATGCCTTGTTCATGGGCTTCCTGCCACTCCCAACAGGTTTCACAGTAAGCTCGTATCTGTTCCAAAAGATGAAGGACTCGGATTTCACGCCTGCCTCTCTTGTCATCAGGCTGTGAGTGAATGATGTTGTGGAGTGCTGCACTGGCCCTGGCCCGAGCCTCTTTACTGCCCCGGGAATTTCCCAATAATACAGAGTCTTTGTCATTGCCATGTAAAAGCTGGATGAGGAGAGGAAGACATCCAGACTGTCGCATGGATATACAGCTGTCTTGGGAGCTAGACATAGCTAGCAAAGTTCGCGACATATCATCCTTATCATGAGTACCAAGCATTGACAACAATGAATACACCATTTCCACCTGTGGGCCAAATGAGTTTAGAAACAAAATTATGACTTTAATATCTAAAAGCCAGAACCAATGAAGTGATGAATGGGATATTTACTCTAACTCTATTTAAAAAAAACAAAACCTTTCCAGGATGAAGTAATGAGTGTCATTTCAAAATCTATATAATCATCACCACTTTGTGTGAGTAAATAACAGGAGTGGTAATTTACAGTATTAAAAGAGAAAGTAAATTCTTGTATATTTACTAACATTCAAATGGTTAGTGCTATTCGTCTATTTATGGATCAGTTGGTGGAAATCCATTGATTATAATGAGTAAAAATCAAATGACTTTTCACTCACACACACACTCACTCTCTCTCTCTCACACCAAGGAATGTGGCTTATCTAAATTCTTTACACAATTAAAAATCTTCTTATGCTTCTTTTAATCTACAACTATAAGTACTAAATAAAAAACACTTTTGTAACAATTATAACTTACTAAATATTAATTCTTAGTAATCATTAATTCTCATCAGATTATAATATTGTTAAGTTATATAATTATACATGCAGAAATATTTTATCCTAAACAGGAAAATGCCATGATCACAAACAGTGACAAAACCAGGGTTTGTAGTCAATTTTTTTAAAGCAACTGGTAAACACCAATTATTCTCTGACAATAAATTTTAAGTACTAAATAAAACATTGGAAACAGGAAAACAGTACCCAGTTGTCTTGGACCATGACCTACACTTATTTCGAAGCTAGAGAATATTATATAAAAGTAGAAACTATTATATAAAGAAGGTACCACTTCTATAAATCAGTGATTCTCATTCTGGGGCAATTTTGCACCCATCAGGACACATTTGTCATCATCCTGGAGACATTTTTGGTTGTCACAACTGTAGTGTGGGCATGTTAGGGACACCTACTGGGTAGAGACCAGGGATGCCGTTAAACATTCTACAACCCAACACAGAATTATCCAGCCACTAGTGTTGAGGTTGAGAAATGCTGCTAGAAACATATAAACACACATATACTTTTAGATATGAACGTTTTAGGAAGCTAGCATACAGGATTGTGGATAAATGGGCTTTCATCAGACCTAGGTTCAAATTTTGGCTCCACCCTTAGGAGCAAGTTGCATGACACTAGTAAAGTTATTTGACTTCTCTGGGCCTCAGTTTTCTGAGTTGCAAAATGAAGAATACCTAATAGGATTTTCTCTGTAAAGATTAATAACATTTTTTTTTCTTTTGCTTCAGTTTTCTTATTTAGAGGGATAAAAATACTTCACAGGATTTTCAAGAGGATCAGAGATAAGGTACCTAAAATTCCTAGCACAGTTATTGGCTTACTAGGTCCCAACTAGTAACTGCTGTGACTTATAACAAAAAACAAGTCTCACATTGAGAATATTGTTGATTATTCTAAAATTCATTACTTAAAACAGTATCTGTTATTTCAGCAACATGCTTCCTCAGAGTACATTATAATATAATAATAGTATATTATTTAGAACAAAGAATGAGTATACAAGGTATGCTGTGAAAACAATAAAATTATTTAGATTTAGCCAAAAATGTATTATTTAGTAACATTAGAAGTTAACCTTAATATAATATTAAAGACTTTGACTTTAAAACAATAATAATCATTTTCTTTTCAAACACTGTTCCCAAATCCTAAAATATTTGATAACATTTGAGATAGTCTAAGAAAGCTCACTTATTAGTATTGGGTAACATTCAATTTCAATAATTTTTCCATTCATCTCAGAAAACATTTTTATTTTTATTTTTTTACTTTTTTTTTTGAATTGGAGTCTCACTCTGTTACCCAGGCTAGAGTGCAGTGCCACACTCATGGCCACCCCAGCGTCGACCTGCTGGGCTTCGGTGATCTGTCTGCCTCAGCCTTCTAAATAGCTGGAATTACAGGTGCAGGCTACGCCCAGTTAATTTTTTATTTATTGTAAAGATTGAGTTCTCGCCAAGTTGCCTGGATGGTCTCGAACCTGCAGGTTCAGGCAATCCACTTGCCTCAGCCTCCCAAAGTGCTGGGATTCCAGGCTGAGCCACCAAGCCTGGCAGTAAACATTTTTAAAACACTTATGTGCAGGCACTGTGTTAGATGCAATAAAAGATACATTTTGTTTTCCAAAAGAAAGTTTCGTGCACATCGTTAGTGATTCAAGTAAGGTAGATGGATTGCATAGAGAGGTAAGAGGATCTTAGGAATCAGAAAATGTTTTGTAAAGAAGCAATCCAAGAAGAGTTTGAAGGCTGGTTAGGACTCTAGCTGCCATTTGTGGTATGCGCCACTGCAGGCAACACATGGAGACAGAAAAGTCACAGGGAGTGTTCAAGAAGAAGGAAGTGAGCCAGTTAGGCTGGAACTTAGGACACTTGCAGAGAAAAGAATAATTCAGAAAAAGAATAAAAAACTAGTTGATTTGGCACTTTTTATAATCCTAATTTTCCCTTTGTTTATGCTTATTTGTAAAAAAAAGATATCATTTATTTAAGAGACTGCAAATCAGAATTCTCCTCTAGAAAACATATATGAAGAATGTCTTAGCAAAATATTCACAGCATTAGTGACCAGGGTTTGTGATCTTCTGTTACCTTGGTTCCCAGATGACTTGTCAGCCTTCGAGGTGCAGAGTGTGTGCTACTAGAACTCAAAACACTGGCTGTTTCGTGGTCTATTCGTGTAGTCGAACCCTAGAAATTAAGCAAATTATACAGTGCTTAATTAAGATTATAGAAAAAAACCAGATAACTTCATGTTAAGGTACTTCAAATAAACTGTTTTAAGAATAAACAATTAGATATATCATAAAAAGTACAACCATTATAATGCTCTAAATTAATATTTTTACCTATAAGTTTATTAAGTATATATCAGAGAAAAACTGAAGAAAAGGCGATTTCTTACATAAGAAAGTTACATCACAGTATGGAAGTAACCAGATGTTGAAGAAATTCTAAAGTAACATTTTTTTCGCAGATCAAAAGAAATAAAGCTACATTCAGTTAAATGTAAGTTGATGAGTGGAAAGAAATGAAGGAATGTTTAAATTCTGAAATGCTCCAAACTGCCAGAAAACTAAGTGTGAATTTGGTATAGTAGAAGTTCTCTAAGATCTCACAGTTTAGAAAGAACTGTTTGAAACTTCTACTGGAGAAAGGCATGAAAACATAAGTAATTGCAGTGCAAGGAAGAAGAAACCACCTACTTAGGGATTATCAGAGTATCATTTAAAAAAGCCCGGTCTGCATTTTGGGATGGGAGACTGATGAAAGAGCCTGTGCAAAGGTAAAAATACAGTGAGCGTGAAGTGTTCCTGTTTAATGTGGATTGAACACAAGGTTTATGGTGGGAGACAGAGGTTGGGCTAAATCATTAAGTATCTCGTGTTATTTTAAAGATGTTGCTTTCAAGCTGTGGATACTGTGGAGTCACTGGTCTTTAGGCAGGAGAGTGGTACAACCAGAATTACACCATTAAAGAACTATGGAGAGTCCACAGGTGGGAAACGAAGAGGGTACTTTCGGTAGTTGAGCAGCTCTGAGGGCACAAACCAGGGCAGTGAGACTAGAGAAGTGGGAAATGCCTTGAAGGATATTTAGGGGATCAAATTGATTGTCTTGAATAACTTGAGTAAAGAGAGGATGGGAATCAAGGACAACTTGGAGGTGCTGAGCTTGGATAAATGGTTAAAAATGATGCCATTAATGGATACAGGACACCCAGAAAGAGAAGATGGCTTTCATTGTGGGACACAAGCTCACCTTTGAATATACTGACATCCAGTCAGAAAGCTCCATGGGCATCTAAAAACATAGGATGCAACTCTGAACAGGACTGAGGGTTGCAGATAAGTATCTGGGACCTATCAAAATATAGGCCATGGCTAAATTCATTCATTAATGAAAAAATAATGATGCTAAGAAGAACATTCAATCAGCAATGTTTGTAGGTACTCGGTTGCAGTTCTTGACCTTTCAAGACAAAAAACTAGATGATAAGTTATTTGAGGACAAAAGCTTTATTCTATTCACTGCTGTATGTATTAGCACCAAGGGTAGTCTTAGGCGTTGTGGATATACACAAAATATTTGTTGAATTATGAATGAATGAGAAGCTATTAGCAAAATTCAGAAGAGTATCAGGATAGAGGATACCACTGCTGATTCAAGTTGTCTTTTAGACACAGATGCTCTGGCTCACTGGAGAAGGAAATAAGGCAAAAAAAAAAAAAAAAAAAGATGAGAGTAATAAGTTTTCAGGATAGCTTTTACTCTACACTGTACAAAGGATGAAATACCTTATAATTTCCTTCTGTACATAAAGTTCACTTTCAGTGACATTTTTTGTTTTTTAGGAGATGGGGTCTCGCTATGTTGCCCGGGCTGCCTTCAAAACCTGGGCTCAAGTGATCCTCTTGCCTCAGTCTCCAGAGTAGTTGGGACTATAGATATGTGCCAGCAAGCCTGGCTGTGGTAACATGTTAGCTAGCAACCTTAAGTGTTCCCCTGTTAAGTTCCACTAAAGTAGACAATAAAGAAAATTGTTAAAAATGCATTCCTAAGTGATTAGTTGGGATTGTAAAAGGTAATTATATGCTCATACAGAGATTTCCCAGTTTGTTATATAAAGTTCATAAATACTCCAAAGTTCATTTTTAAGAGGGTTGCTTGGAACTTCTGTAGAAGACAAACTCTAGGATAGGATAGTTCTTCTTCTTCTTCTTTTTTTTTTTTTTTGAGTTGGAGTCTCACTCTGTCGCCCAGACTGGAGTGCAGTGGCCGCTCCTGGCCACCGCAGCCTCGACCTGCTGGGCTCCGGCGATCCTTCCGCCTCAGCTTTCCAAGTAGCTGGAACTACAGGCACGCGCTACCACGCCCGGCTGATTTTTGATTTATTGTAGAGGTGAGGTCTTGCCAAGTTGCCCAGGCGGGTCTCGAACCCATGGACTCAGGCAATCCACTCACCTCAGCCTCCCAAGGTGCAGGATTACAGGCTGAGCCACCGAGCCTAGTTCACAAAAGCTAATACTTTAGATCATCACTCAGAATCACATTTTATTTATTTCATTTTTTAATTTATTTTTGGAAATATTAAGACAGTTTTGGGTTTGGGATATAAGGTAAATATACTAAAGTCAATAACTTTTCTATAGTTTAGCAATAACAAGAGGATTATATGATTTTTGAAAATTCAATTTACAACACAAACACATAATTTAAAAATTGTATAATTCGATAACATAAGATTTGGGTAAGTAAGGAAATACTTGTTTAAAAATACAAGTTATTCTTTGTATAAAGAAAGTAGTAACATTTTGCTGATCAAGAGAAAAGTGGAGAAGTGTATCATGTTACCAGATGGCGATATTCAATAACGACACTTCCTTTAATCTATTAATTAAATCAATATCTTGATATGAATAGATTTGTTTTAAAGTAAACAATTAAACCAGAGACAGCCTCTCCATTTCTATGGATAAAACACATGGAAGATAGCACAAGTTCCAAGTGTGTTATCCAGAAGCAAAACCTCAATTTCTCAACCAACTCATCTTTGACAAAGCCTCCACCACCTACTACTGGGGAGAGGAGAACCTATTCAGTAAATGGTGCTGGGAAAACTGGCTGACCACATGCAGAAGATTGAAACAGGGCCCCTATCTATCCCCATACACAAAAATTAACTCTAAATGGATCAGAGACCTAAATGTAAAACCTCAAACCATAAGAACCTTAGAAAATGAAGGAGATACCCTCATGGAAATTGGAACTGGCATCCAATTCCTGAACAAAACCTGAAACCTACAGGCCATAAGAGATAAGATAGACAAGTGGGACCTCATTAAACTGACAAGCTTCTGCAAAGCCAAAGAAACCATCAAGAGAGCAGGGAGACAGCCTATAGACTGGGAAAAAGTTATTTGCCAACTCCCGGTCTGACAAAGGCTTAACATCTTGGATCTACAAGGAACTCAAACGTACTGAAAAGAAAACATACAAACAAACCCATTATAAAATGGGCAAAAGATATGAACAGACACTTCTCAAAGGAAGACATCCGAGAAGCCAACAGACACATAAAAAAATGTTCAACCTCACTGATCATCAGGGAGATGCAAATCAAAACCACACTGAGATACCACCTAACTCCAGTCAGAATGGCAATTATCAATAACTCAAAAAATAACAGTTGCTGGAGAGGTTGTGGCAAAAAGGGAACACTTCTACACTGTTGGTGGGAGTGCAAACTAGAACAACCTCTGTGCAAAACAGTATGGCGATTTCAGAATCACATTTTAAAGAGAAAATTACACATTTGTCAAAACTCATCTATCACTTAAAATAGGTGTATTTTATTGTATGGTAATCTTTCCTCAATAAAGCTGATTCTTGTGTCTCCCCATATAAAAGCATGCAAATTCACTTATTCATGCTCACATAGGGAAATCTAGGGTTGGATTAAGAATACCAGTAGAGTCCAGAGATGGTCTCCTTTCCAGTCTTTAATTGCCTTGTGGGTCTGGATTCTTTTGAGTTGGAGTCTCACTCTGTCGTCCAGATTGGAGTGGCACACTCACAGCCACCACAGCCTCAACCTGCTGGCTCAAGTGACCCTTCTGCCTTAGCCTTCTGAGTAGCTGGAACTACAGGAACATACCAACATACCTGGCTAATTTTTTGATTTACTGTAGAGATGAGATCTCGCTAAGTTGCCCAGGCTGGTCTTGAACCCGTGGGCTCAGGCAATCCCCTCACCTCAGCCTCCCAAAATGCAGGGATTACAGGCGTGAGCCACTGCGCCCGGCCATGGGTCTGGATTCTTTATGTTGATGAGTCCTTTAGGGACACTTTTAGAGAACAGCTAATTAGGGAACTCCTCACGGTAGGGAGATGGGGCAGCAAGGAAAAACTCATCTTGTATCTCTTTCCATTACCTCCAGCTACTGAGTGCTTCTAAAATGGTCTATATATCCTCATGCAATCAAGCAACAAATATTGACTAGCGCCTGCTACTTTCCAGGAAGTATGCTAGTCACTAGGACATAACTGAATAAGACATTCCCCCCTCACTACACGGGGAATCTAGATAAGGAGTTCAGCTTGAAAACACATGGTGGGCAAGTGCTTTGACAAAGACTGTGTGAACACACAGAAAAGTACTGAACTCAGTCTTGGCAGTACAGAGGTGTCCCCCCCAAAATGGCATCTGATTTTGGACTTGAATTATGTGGAATTCAAGCAATATTGAATTAGCTAATAAAAAGAATGAAGGAGATTAGCCACAGAGCAGCCCAGACAGAGGTAGAGGCATAAGTAAAGGTCAGAGAGAACATGGTATATTTATGTGTGAGTGAGAGAGGAAGGGGCAGAATAACTACAAATAAATCTCTGATTGTAATTACATTTTTAAAAGAGATATTGTCTTGCTCTGTTGCCCAGGCTGGAATCCAGTGGTGTAATCATAGTTTACTGCAGCCTCAAACTACTGGGCTCAAGTGATCACCCTGACTCAACCTCTCAAGTAGCTATGGCTAATTTTTGAAAATTTTTGTAGAAACAGGGTCTTACTATGTTGCCTAGGCTAGTCTCAAATCCCTGGTCTCAAGTAATCCTCCTACCTCGGCCTTCCAAAGCCCTGGGATTATAGGTATGAGTCACTGCACCCAGCCTGGCTATAATTAATAAAGAGGATATATCTGAGGGGCCAAGGCTCAGGGTAAAGAGAACAGTCAGGGAGCTCATTTAGTAAATTCAGGCAAGGCATCTTTCTTGATCTACAGTTGAAGGGGAATATCTCCTTTTGTGGAAACACATATACTATCTTTTTTTTTTTTTTTTTGAGTTGGAGTCTCACTTTGTCGCCCAGACTGGAGTGCAGTGGTTGCTCCCAGCCACCGCAGCCTCAACCTGCTGGGCTCCGGCAATCCTTCCGCCTCAGTCCTCCAAGTAGCTGGAACTACAGGCACGTGCTACCACGCCCAGCTAATTTTTTTTAAAATTTATTGTGGAGATGAGGTCTCGCCAAGTTGCCCAGGCGGGTCTCGAACCCACGGGCTCAAGCAATTCACTCACCTCAGCCTCCCAAGGCGAGGGATTACAGGCTAAGCCACTGAGCCTGGCACACACATACTATCTTTGAGAATGTCTAAATATTTTTACTGTTGTATGCAGCCTTTAAGGTGACTCCTGGTGATCTGGTAGTCACGCCCTTATGTAATTCCTTCCCCTTGAATCCAGATTTAGTGAATCCTTCTAGTGAACAGAATACTGTAGAGGTAATGAGAAGGCACTTCCAAGATAAGTTGACAAAGACTATGGCTTCCATCTTGGGCACCTTCTCTTATTCTCTCTTAGGGAAGCCAGCTATTACATCATGAACTGCCCTGTGGTGAGGCCTATGTGCAGGGTCAGCAGCCAATGAGGGCCTGAGGCCTGTCAATGGCTATATGAGTGAGCTTAGAAGCAGAACTTCCCCTGTTAAGCCCACAGATACATGCAGCCACAGGCAATACTTTGCAATCTTATGGGAGACTCTGAACCAGAGATATGCAGCTCAGCTACACTGGGATTTCTGATCCATAGAAACAAAAATAAATATCTACTGATGCTGTTAAGTTTTAGGGATAATTTGTTAAGCAGTAATAGATAACAGATGCACTATTTAAAACAAAAGAAAAATAAGGTGCTTAATTATGAAACAAGGGAAAACCTGCTTCCATAATAAAACATGCTCCTGACATTCATTTCAGTGTAAACACCAAATCTATTCTAAGCTTCAGTCTTAGTATTTCCCTATATAATCCCTTAATTTTGAGACACTTCCCAATCCCCCAATCTATCTAGCTAGAAATTTATATGCATATACTATATGAAGATACCAAAAGGTAGACTCTATGAGTCTAGAACTCGGTGTTTGAGAATCTTTCTTGGGTCATTTATTAAGGCTAGACCTGAGCTGACTTCCCTTATAAGGACTAGAGTCTCCCCACCCACAAGAAATAGTTACTTCTTAAGAATTGTTTCCCACTAAATTCTGAGGAAACCTGAGTGTGACTAACTCTCTCACCACCTGAAGACCTGCTAAGTCAGTCATGTTGCACATGCCTCCAATCAGCCTCACTCCCATGCAAAGACAGAAGTACTCGCTGTATCACTCCTCTCAGTCCCAAACTGTTCTTTCTAGCCAAACTTCCTGTAGAACTCACATTTCATGCTTCATAAATACCCACATGTCTCTGATTTTTCACTTACAGCTTTTATTTCCTGGTCTTCAACTTTCTCTAAGACATCGCCTCTTTGAAATGACTGGCACATTCAGTACATAGACCTTTCTATATACTTCAGCCCAGATTTCTTGTGTTTATCACTTCTGCAATTCACTTGCTAGTTTTCAGTATCCCTGCCCCACCATTATTCTAACCCACTTGCTTGGAAACACTGCAATCGTAGATGAATCCAACTGTCTGTTTTCTCTAGACCCTGACATAAAGTGCTGGGCAGGATTTGAGAAATCTGTGCATGTGAGAGAAATACATAACTCTCTAGGATGCTGCCCATATACACTTATGATCACCTCGGTCCTCAGTGCTGTACCTGTAATTTGTTTCCCTAGTCAGTTCTACTGTTTTTCCTCACAGGAATTATTTTAGACATGCCCCATTTTATAAAAACTGTGGCTCTTCTTCCCTTACCACAAGTAACTTCATCTTTTACTTTACAGAGAAACTGAAGCTTAACAGACAAAATTCTCTCAACTTCTTACTAACAGATTGATAAAACTACTTTCCCTTTCATCCATCTCCATCTTTTGCTGTGACATCAGAGGCCCCCTCCTCCCATCTAAGGTTCATCCTTTTACATGTGCTCTGGATCATTCTCTTCCCATTTCTCTTTGTTCTCATGGATCTTCAGCCTTTTTCTTTACTGGCTCCTTCCCATCAGCACTCAAACATACTCATCTTTCTGTCTTAAAAAACAGAAACAAATTTTCTCTCAAATGTACAGTGTACATCAGTTAATGCCTTTTCTCTCTTAGGCAGTTCATACACAGACTTTTTTAGGGTTAGCTAAAATTGCTCTCTTCTACTTCTTCTTCTTTTTTTTTTTTAAGAGTCGAGGTCTCACTATCACCCTGGGTGGAGCGCAGTGGCATGATCACAGCTCACTGCAGCCTCAACCTCCTAGGCTCAGGTAATCCTTCCACCTCAGCCTCCAGAGTAGCTGGGACTACAGGAACATGCCACCATGCCTGGCCAATTTTTTTTATTTTCTGTAGAGATGAGGTCTTGCTAGGTTGCACAGGCTGGTCTTGAATTCCTGGGCTCAAGTGATCCTTCCATCTTGACCTCCCAAGTGCTAGGATTACAGGTGTAAGCCACCATGCCCGGCCTCTTCTACTTCTTAATCTTTCATTTAAACCTCAACTCA
Organism: Carlito syrichta; assembly: GCF_000164805.1. Classification (NCBI taxonomy): domain Eukaryota; kingdom Metazoa; phylum Chordata; class Mammalia; order Primates; family Tarsiidae; genus Carlito; species Carlito syrichta. Next base: position 48,764 of record NW_007248790.1, read on the forward strand.
CTCCAATATGATAGAGTAGGAAAGAAAGGCAGTAAAATTGTTTTTGCCAAGGTCAGCAATAAACTTTTTTTTGTGAAGCCCAATGGAGATTTTTTAATCCTTATGGCGGGGGTGGATGTGTGTTAATCTATTGCTTTGGAATTTTAGCCTAGGTCTTCATCTTCTCACTATAAACTCATTAGGGATATAAAACTTTTTTATACCTTTAAATATCAATTCTTCACCTTCCCTCTCAATTCCAAACCCAAATATCTAATATCCCATTTGATATTTCTAATTTGATATCTCAGACTTAACATCTTTAAACTTAACATTTTCAAAACCAGGCTCATTATTTTCCCTCACAAGCCTCCTCGTTATCTAGTGCTATCACTAAATCACATCACTATCCTTCCACCTGCCTACAGCAGAAACCTGGGAGTCATTCTTGGCTTCTCCTTCTCTCTCAACCCTCATAAGCCAACCCGTAAGTTTTTTGGTTTTGTTTTTTTTTTTGAGTTGGAGTCTCACTCTGTCACCCAGACTGGAGTGCAGTGGCTGCTCCCGGCCACTGCAGCCTCGACCTGCTGGGCTCCGGCAATTCTTCCACCTCAGCCTTCCAAGTAGCCGGAATTACAGGCATGCGCTACCACGCCCGGCTGATTTTTTGATTTATTGTAGAGATGAGGTCTTGCTGCCCAGGCGGGTCTTGAACCCGCGGGCTCAGGCAATCCACTCACCTCAGCCTCCCAAAGGCACAGGATTACAGGCTCAGCCATCGAGCCCGGCTCCAACCCCTAAGTTTGATAGAGTATACTTCCTAAATCTTCAGAGACTCAGGCAAGTTGACTAAGTGACCCTCTCAAATTTGAGGGTCAGGGAAGAAATCCTCAGGCTATCATCATCTTTCACTGAGATTATTATATCTATTTTATCTAATTAGCTTTCAGGTGTCAGGTGAAATTAATTTGCAACTTTCTTCAGGACTAACCTTACCCTGTACTAGATTTAGTTTTAGTTCTCTAATATGTGTTTCTGTACCACTACGAACTTGGTCTTGCCCTCTCACAGTACTTAATACACTTTTGGAAACTTCTTATCAGTCTTCCAGATCAAAAGCTTCTTGAAGAAAAGGTAGCATATGCCTAGCTTACCACCATATCCTAGGGCTGAGAATAGTCTTGGCCCAATGAGGATGCTTAAACAGATGGTGAATATTGATGAATAAGTTTTATATTATCTTCCAGGCGAAAGAAGTGAAAGAAAAGATGAACAGGGACATAAAAAACGGGCTGAGGAATAGAAAGGTGAGGATACGATGACTGGCTGGAAGGAGCCCTTTGAGGACATATTAGAATCAATCACTTGTCTATTTTCTGCATTCCCCTTATTGTCCATAAATATTCATGCCACTCACATGTTTGTCGGAGACTAGACTGACTATACCTGATAGTTACACTGAGCAGAATAGAAATACAGTCAATTTCTATTGAATCTGCTAGGTTAGAATCGCTTGTCTTTCTTCCTACTTGCCACTTTAGAAAGTAACGCAAAAGGGTCCCACCACAAAGGTAGTAGCAGCTTCCAACTCACTGTGAAACCTGGCAGATGAAAGACACAAATATTCCTCCTGATTTTTTGGTACAAACTGCACCAAGGTGTAATTAAACAGGAGACAAAAAGTTTCTCCTTACAGAAGTATTCCAGCTAATTCTATAACTCCTAATAAATTAATAGAGCTAGGCATTAATACCACAAAAAGAGAAACAAATGAGACATGATGGAAGACCAAAATGCCACCTATGAAAAGTCTTGTCCTCCATCCAAAAAAGGACTAGATCCAAATCTCATGAAATCTCTAGAACCAACTACAAATTTACAGAAACTAGAGGACAAAGAAACATGTTAAACTATACCATGGGGATGTTTTCAGCAAAATCCAGAGTACAGAAAACTCTATATTAAAAAGAACTTTGGTGCTTCAATAAATAAACAGCAAGAAAACAAGAGAAAAAGAAGAACCTATACATTAAAATAGACTTTTGAGATATATTAACCAGTCCCAATTTGTAGACCTTATCTGGACCTTGAGTCAAATAAATTGTGGAAATGACACTTATTAAACAACTATACATTTGAATACTCTCTGGATATATGCTATTAAGAAATTACTGTTAGTTTCTTTGGGGTGTAATAATGGCACTGTAGTTACTTACCTTAAGAAAGTATTCTCATTTTTTTAAGTACCTAGTGAAATACTTATGGAAGAAATGATGATGATGCCTGGAATTTTCTTAATAAAATGGGAGATAAAAGTGAAAGGGATACATGTGGATCACTATATTATTCTGTTTGCCTTTGTATTTGTTTGAAATTTTTCACAATAAAAAGTTTTAAAAACCAATAGTAGCAAAATGGGTTTTCCTACCGTTCCAACTTTCTCCCACTTATGTTGAACTTCATCACAACCTACTATTACCTCAGAGATCTGGTTCCAAATTTCAAATAGAGCTGAGAACCAAGTAATAAATGAATTGCATGCATAGTTAGATACTAAGTAAGCAGGGATCTGTCCTGTATAATTTACTTCAAGCTCTTCCTTCTATTCAACTTCCAAGGGAGTTTACTCATAGATCAAGAAACTCTATTTCTAGTGGGATGTCAGTTCTAGCCTCCCAACCACCCAACATTTATTTATCAGGGTTAAACACTTATTTATCAAGGTCAAACATTTATTAAACATTTATTTGACTGGGCACAGTAGCTCATGCCAATAATCCCAGCATTTAAAGAAGGCGAGACGAGAGGATTGCTTGAGTCCAGGAATTTGAGACCAGCCTAGGCAACAAAGTGAGACCTCATCTCTACAAAAAAAATCAGTTGGACATGGTGGTGCACGCCTGTAGTCCCAGGCACTTGGGAGGTTGAGGCAAGAGGATCACCTGAATGCAGAAGGTTGAGGCTATGGTGAGCCATGAGCCATGCCACTGTACTCCAGTCAGGGAGATAGAGTGAGACTCTGACTCAAACAAACTAACAAACAGACAAAATGAAACAAAAAAAATCATTTATCTATTACCAAATTACTATTTATCATGGACTGGGTGGGGGGGGCATGAAAGTAAACAAAACTAGACGAATCCTTGCCCTTTTGGAACTTATAGTCTAGTGAGGGAAACACAAATATTAATCAAATAATCACACAAATAAACGTAAAGTTGTAAATGCAGTTATCTTCAAAGCAGAGAAACATGCAGCGACAGCTTCTAGTAGTTCACTACTAGAGGCTTGATCTATTCAAGCCTCTCTCAAAAACTGACACTTAAGCCACACATGTGCTGAAAATACCTGAGAAAAATGGGATGAGAGGTGCACTACACAGTACAGGTACAGGTGTGCACAGGCTACAGAAGAAGGAAGGCCCATAAATATGAGGTGCTGAAAGGAGGCCAGTGTGGTTGAAGTGGTGAGAGCTAGACGTGAATAAAGTAGACAAGACAGGTAGCAGCCAGATAATATGGGTCACAATGAAGAGTTATCATCAGTCTGAGGATCAAGAGAAGCCAATAAAAGACTTTACAAAGAGGATGACTGTAGGCAGGAAGCCAGGTGAGAGAGGGAACAGAATAAATCCCTATGTGGTGGTGGAGCAAGTACACCAGGACAAGTGCTTTGGTGGAGCATGCTATCGTAATCCTGAGAACGTTAAAGAGATTGGTTTTCATTTTCTCTCTCTCTTTTTTTTTTTTGTAGAGAAGAGGTCTTGCTATATTGCCCAGGCTGGTCTTGAACTGGACTCAAGCAATTTTCCCTCCTTGTTCTCCCAAAATGCTGGGATTATAGGCTTGAGTCACTGTGCCCGGTCCTGATTTTCTTTTTCTTTCTTTCTTTTTTTTTTATTTTGAAGATGTGGGGTACAAATCAGGGTTAGGTATACAAATGTTCACTGTTCGTTTCATTTTAAATTAATATCAATGGTTTTTGCTTTGAAGCAAATAATAAAGCAAAACAAATAAAGAGGCTGTAATGTATACAGATCCTATTGTAAGACAGGTTAAAAGAATCTTTTTTTTTTTAAGTCACAGTCTTACTGTCACCCAGGCTAGAGTGCAGTAATACAATGGCTACCACATCCTCGACCTGTTGGACTCAGGCGATCCTTCCACCTCAGCCTTCCAAGTAGCTGGGACTTACAGGTGTGTGCCACCACACCCAACTAATATTTTGATTTAGTGTGGAGACAAGGTCTCACCATATTGCCTAGGCTGGTCTCGAACTCCTGGGCTTAGGCAATCCTCTCGTCTCAGTCTCCCAAAGTGCTGGGATTACAGGCATGAACTACTTCGCTCAGCAGTTAGAATCTTGACACAACGTAACATAGTCCCAGAGATACACAGTACACATCTACATTAGGATCTGGAAGTAGCTATAGTGTTGTTTTAAAACAATGATTGAAAGTAACCTAATAAATATTATTAACAGTATTAGTGTCATATAGACAGCAACTTGGTAGGCAAGTCTATGACTGATATCGCTAAACAAACATGTTTAATGCTGAATCCACAGCATTATCAGAATTCATCCTAGGAAGGATGAATGCATACTGGGCCCTCATTTACTATTTTCAATAGATCTCCTCTGCCATCCTCACCCTGAAATAAATAACATGATGTGCACCATGATAGGGCTGTGGAGTAGGTTCTTTCTTATCTACTACACAATGGAAATCAAGGTAGTACTTTTTTCTATTTTCCTAAAATGAAAATGGTTTTATAGTTGTTACAATTTAAAAATAGCACATGCTCATTACAAAAAATTCAAACAGTACATAAAAGTAAAAATAAAGTAAAAATTGCAAAAATCCCAATATTTTGAGATAACTACTGGTAACATTTTGAAGCACATTCTTCTGGACATTTCTCTATGCAAATGCACATGTATAAAAATGTACGAGATCATTCATACCTGCTTTTTTTGGGAGACAGGTTCTTATTCTGTCACCCAGGCCGAAGTGCAGTGGAATGATCTCCTGTGCTCAGGTGGTAGCCGGGACTACCACCACACTTGGCTAAGTTTTTGCTTTTTTGGAAATGGGGTCTCACTGTGTTGTTGTCCAAGTCAGTTATATGTGCTTTTTTAAACTAACAAAATTATCATTAATTTTCTAAGTTAATACTATTTATCAATATTCAACAGACGTGTAGTCTCTGCCAGGTACTATATACTCTAGTTGTTTGGAGTACAATGATGAACAAGTGTGACTTAAAGGATTTTAAAAAGGAAGGCAGAGAATTAAGACCACGATAAATTGTGCTAAGGGCTAGGAGAACAGAAGTACAGAGTACTTCATTCTAGGAAGGTGGGGACAAGGAAAATGTCCATGAAGAAGTGACATTTAAACTCAGGGGAAGGATGAGTAAAACACATGCATGTGGACTGAAGCAGAGATGTCTAGGCAGGTGGAAAACTTAGACAACTGAAGAAGTTGCAGTTGAGGGAGTGGGAGAAGTGGGGCAGACAGCGTGAGATACTGTTGGAAGAGGGGCACCACAAAGAATCTGGACTCCGGTCTGTGGGTAGTGAGTAGCCACTGAAAGGTTTAAACAAGTCAGTGATATGATCGGGTTTGTGTTTTAGAAGCATCATTCTGATTATAATGTGGAGGACATACTAGAGAAGGAAAGTTTGAAGGCTAAAACAAAAGTTTGATCTGTAAAGAGAGATGCAATTTATCATTTTTAACATTTGTGTGGATGCACCATGTAGGTTTCGTGAGGCCAGGGACTATCTGTCCTCTACAATTCTCAATTCCAGACTTTAACATAGTATCTGGCACATAATAAATCTTTGTTAAATTAAAAATAATTATTAATAGTTGTTGGCTGAGCTCAGTGGTTGAGTCTGTAATCCCAGCACTTTGGGAGGCCGAGGCGAGTGGACTGCCTGAGCCCGCGGATTCAAGATCAGCCTGGTAACTTGGTGAGACCTCATCTCTACAATTAAAAAAAAAAAAAATTAGCCGGGCATGGTAGCGCGTGCCTGTATGTAGTTCCAGTTACTTGGAAGGCTGAGGTGAAAGGATCACTGGAGGTCAGCAGGTCGACGCTGGGGTGGCGGTGACTGTGTCACTGCACTCCAGTCTGGGCAACAGAGTGAGACTCCCAACTCAAGGAAAAAAAAGTTGTTAACAACAATAGCTGTTACCTTTTAGTAAGCACTTACTAAGCCCCAGAAACTGTGTTGTGTATCTTGCATTTAACTATCCCAACTATTTTATGAGGTAGGTTTTATTATTATCTTATTTTACCACAGAGGAAACAAAAGCTCAGAGTTTGTTACTAAGGTAGTTAGTAAGGAAGTGTGATTCCAAAGTTTGCTGACTCCAGAGCCATGTAACAACTAATCTACAGTTGACTAATAATTTAACCAATTCCTTTTGATTAATGTACATTTAGGTTCTTTCTAATTTTGTGCTATTAATATTATGATGAATTTCTTCAAATATGTCTGACTACTCTTGAATGATTATCTCATTAGCATATTATAAATAAATAAAAATTGTGTTATTTATTCTTACACATTTAAACTTTAGTCACTTTCAAAGTACTCTGTGGTTATAGCATAAAATTTTATATGTTGCAATGGTGGGCTGGCTGCACAGCAGGCACATTTTTATAAAGTTAGATGCATTTTACAAAACGGCTCTTTGAAAAGACTGTTCCACTTCATACAACTAAACACAATATATGAGAATGGCTGTTTCTTTACCATTATCAATACTCCGTATCATTGATATTTGCCAGCCCGATGGCTCCCTAAAATCTCACTTTGGTTGTAGTTTATTAGTAAAGCTGATCATCTTTCCATAAGTTTATAAGACATTTTAATTTCTACTTTAATTTCCTGTTCATGTCCTTTGTCCATTTAAAAAATAGTCTTTAGTTGATTTGTAAATACCCTTTATGTTTACTGAATTTTACTTTTTGCTTGTTATACATGTTTGCAAATAATGTGATCTTGATTTTTTTTTTGTAATCTCACTATGATTTTCTGGCAAACTGAAGTTCCAGTGTTGTATGAAACCTACTGATCCTTTCTTTATGCTTTTCCTACCTCATGATTATAAAAGTTTGCCCACATTTTCACTTTGACATTAAATCTAATCTATTCAGAATTTATTTTGATGTAGTAAGTGTGATATGGATTCAATTATAATAGCCAGTTTGCTGGATAGGTAAGGTTTTCAAAGTACATAGTAAATGGATAAGACCCAAAGCACTAGGAATAGGGCTATTCCTATGCAAATAATTTTTTCTGTCACATAAAATGAAACTTTTCTTCCTTCTACATATATGAAGGAAAACATAAACTTTCCAAATAATTCCCTAAACAATAAGCAGAGAAAGAAACCAAATGTGCTACTTAAATATAATTGACTCTGTCCTAATTTACCACTTTCAAGTTTTCTGGCATAATGCTAACTAGTAATACTGAATGAAGTATCTGTTTTAACTCTGTAAAATACATTTAAATACTTACACATGAGACATTTTGAATTTTAAAATTTAAATAACAGAAGCATATTCCTTTTTAATAAAGAATACTATCAAAAGTAATATAGAAAGACTAAATAAATTTTGTACATTAACAGTAGGAAAATTATCTTTAAGAACAACTTAGTGAAATTTTATTTTTAAAGTCACTCATTTACAACATAAAAATATTCACTGAAGAAAATTTGGAAAATACAGTACACCATAACTAAAAATTGTCTTATTATGCTGTATTTCAATAAACATCTAATACAAATTGATGGCAGTATAACAAGATAATGACTCTATATTAAAACAACAAGTTGATTTCTATAATTTTGAAAAATGGTGTGGTAATAGTCAAACATGATTAGGCTATTCTCTTTACTTTTGTGAGAATTAGAATTATCTTTTTCAATAAGATTGTTTTTCTAGGTTTATGCAATCGTAAAGTTCAACATAAAATAAGAACTATAACAAAGTCCTTATGTAATTTAAAAAAGCAAAAATGTCTTTGCATTGAATGCTTTTGTGAAAGAGTAAACCTACTCAATGCAGGCAATAGTAACTAGGTCAAATCACGTATATAACCAAAATGCAGTTTAAAATGTAAAAAACTACTTATACTAAAGAACTGAGACTAAAACAGAAATACACACTCTAAAGTTATAAAAATATACCTAGAAATTCTGATAACATTATTGTTGGATGTAATAAAGAAAAATGATAGCATTTTGGTACTGAATGCTCCTGGAGATACCCATTCAGGACTAAGAAAACGTAAGATTTATAGATCATTCTGAGAACCGTCCCACTCCGTACACCTTTTTGAATATTTAAATAGTTTAAAAATACAATAAAATAATTCACTTACCTGGCCGTTACCAGAAGTTGCCATATTGATTTCTGCCACTCCTTGACCTTCATTCTGCCTCTCAGCTTCATGTGAGCTAGCTTCATGCTTGTTCTGAGATGACCTCTGTTAATATGGAGTTAACATTACTACATACAAAAATGATGTATGCCTTCTTAGCACACAGTTTTTTTGTTTTAAAGCTTTGAATGCATCAGTTATGCAGACTGACAAAGGCATGGAACTGCATGTTACACTTCATAACCCCCAGCATGGAGAGCAGTCGACTATCTTGGTAAAAGGAAAGTGAAGTGTGTCCCTTGAGCATTAGAGCTGCACAAGACAAAGGATTTTCTGAGACTCACAGGAACGCCATTCTCCACCAGCTGTGCTCACATCACTATCAGGAATAGAACCCAACTAGAACAAACAACTGTCTTTTCTGCAAGGTCACACGATTCTAGCATTTAATAGAGCTGCAATACAACAGTTAAACTATTACCTAAGCTTGCAAATACCTGCTGTGTAGGCATATTTATATACAGAATACATACACATCTTCTACTAATAAAATTTAGGTGAAACCAAACGATAAACTCCTAAATTCTGATATGAATAAAACCAAAAGCTTTTTCTAATGCAGCCACCATCTGTTAACATGAAATTGAAATGACAGATTATATCCAGTAAAAGCAGTCATTTCAAGATAGATTATCTCTAGTACAGAGCAGTCACTATGTAAAAATACTACCATAAAGTCAAAGAAATAAAATATGTTCTCATTATCTTTTATAGAAACACGTATGTGCTTGTTCTAGGAAAATAATATTCTAAAATGATAACTATACTTTAAAAATCTGACATACTAGTGGATAATTACATTACAAAGTGATTACCAATGGAATGTAAACATCAAGCTTTCCTAGACAATTTAAAAATCTAACTTAAAAAAATTTATTTGTATGCAATATTTCCATCAATAAAACTAGTATTAGTTATATGAGGGAAAAGTAAAGGTAGCACTCAATAATCCAAAAACAGACCAAAATAAACCAGTAACATCTGAAAATTACATGATAAAATTCAACAAAATCGACAAGTACAGAAATATAGTCAACTTAGAGAAAAAAAATGAATCAAAGACTACTAAGACTACAAAGATTTGACACTAATATAAGTGAAAATGTAAATATATTTATTTATTTTTGAGTTAGAGTCTCACTCTGTCACCCAGGCTGGAGTGCAATGGCACGCTCACATTCACTGCAGCCTCGACCTGCTGGGCTCAGGTGATCCTGCTGCCTCAGCCTTTCAAGTAGCTGGTACTACAGGCATGCACCACCATGCTTGGCTAATTTTTTGATTTATTGTAGAGATGAGGTCTTGCCAAGTTGCCCGGGCTGGTCTCGAACCCATGAGCTCATGCAATCCTCTCACCTTGACCTCCCAGAGTGCTGGTATTATAGGCGTGAGCCACCGTGCCCAGCCTGTAAATATATTTAAAGCAAAAATAAGTTGCAATCATCTGCTATGTTAGTTATTTGTACCAGATGCTGGGGAATACAATGTTAGCAAAACTAGACATTGGTCTAAGTTCTTTTGGCATTTCCGGTATAGTCAAGGACATTATCAAGTAATGAGAACTACAGAGTCAAAACTTTGATAAGTGTTATGAAAGAAGGGTACAAACTACTATAAAATAACAGATGATGTGTTATGGTCTGGAGGTGTGGGGAAGAGCTCTCTTAGAAAGTGCTATCTGAATGGAGACTTGAAGAATAAGCCAGGCTCGGTGGCTCTGCCTGTAATCCCACACTTAGGGAGGCTGAGGTGAGTGGATTGCCTGAGCCTGTGGGTTGGAGACCCGCCTGGGCAACTTGGCGAGACCTCATCTCTACAATAAATCAAAAAAATTAGCAGGGCATGGTAGCATGCACCTGTAGTTCCCGTTACTTGGAAGGCTGAGGCAGAAGGATCACCGGAGCCCAGCAGGTTGAGGCTGCGGTGGTCGGGAGCGTGCCACTGTACTCCAGTCTGGGTGACAGAGTGAGACTTCAACTCAAAAAATAAAAATAAAAAAAATAAAAAAAGAATAAATAGGCACGTTAACTAGGCAAAGGGGGAGGGGCAGAAGACGAGCATTCTGGGTAAACACAAGATCACACGTAAAGGCTCTGGGGAGGTAGGGAGGATAGCTTGTCCTAGTATGTCAAAGAAACATGGTGTGAGCGAAGCATCAAAAATAAGGAGGAAAGCAGAACAAAAAGAAGATGCTAAAAAAAAAAGTCTTACTGATTTTGTTGACTTTTAAAAAATTTTTTGAGTCAGAGTCTCACTCTGTCACCCAGGCTGGAGTGCAGTGGCATGCTCATGGCTACCATAGCCTCAACCTGATGGGCTCAGGTGATCCTTCCACCTCAGCCTTCCAAGTAGCTGGAACTACGGATGTATGCCACCACGCCCATCTAATTTCTTGATTTACTGTAGAGACGAGGTCTCATGTTGCCCAGGCTGGTCTGGAACCTGCAGGCTCAGGTGATCCTCTCACTTCTACTTCCCAAAGTGCTGGGATTGCAGGTGTGAGCACCGCACGTGACTTTGCCGGCTTTTTTGTGGTTCTCATCAGCATTCTTGCCTTCTCAAAGTTATAGTGAAGCCACCACAATACTGCCCCCACATAATTAACACTAACGATGTTATGGGAACAGTTGCAAGTAAATTGTTTTTTTAAGTCAAATTTTAAATAGGCTAAGTAGGCAGGAAAAACAGATCAGTTAGGAAGCTGATGTACTAATACAAATGTCTAGAGATAGAAGTGGAGACACAGGGAAATATGACAGGGATTGGTGATAAACTGGATCTGGGAAGTGGAGGAAGAGGTCTGGTGTCAAGTATCACTCCTACATTCCTTAGCTCGTATAACTGGATAATGATGGTGCCATTCACAGTGATAGTAACACTGAAGGAGGAAGAGTATTTTTGGGGGGAGGTGGGAAGGCAAGGAGGGCCTAGAAGGAGTAGATCATTAATTATGTTTGGGATATGTTGGATTTAAAGTCCTCTGATACAACTATGTGGAAATGTAGACACACCGATTTATAAGTAGGAGTCTGGAGTTCTGGGCTAGAAAAATAAATTTGAGAGCCATTAGCATACAGATGGTAACTGAAGCCCTAAGCACAAATGAGGTTGTTTTAGAAGACATAGAGAAAAGAGAAATAAGCCTTAAGAAATGCCTACAAGCCGGGCTCGGTGGCTCAGCCTGTAATCCCGCGCCTTTGGGAGGCTGAGTTGAGTGGATTGCCTGAGCCCGC
>NW_007248790.1:60552-136670 GCF_000164805.1 Carlito syrichta
CACTGCACTCCAGTCTGGGCGACCAAGTGAGACTCCAACTCAAAAAAAAAAAAAAAGAAATGCCTACAATTATTGTCCAGATAAAGGAAGATGAGCCTATAAAGCCCAGTAAGGTGGGAAGAAACTAAAAAGGTGATGAAGAACATGATAAAGTTTATTTTAAAATCCTATGTAATTATTAAGTAAACTATGCACTAATCATTTGGCACAGATTGATTTATTTAATTCTCATATCAACCCTATAAAGTAAATACTATTATTATCTTCATTTTGTAGATAAAGAGACGGAGGCACAGAGAACATAAATAACAGGCTTTTGGTCACATATCTAATAAATGGCAGAGTCAGAGCTGGAATTACAACCCAGGTAACTTGTAACTCCAGAGACCAAACTACTATTTAATACTTATTATCTTTATTTTCTTTTCTCTTACCTAATTACTTCCTTTCATTCTTTCACTGATCCTAGGCTACAGGCCAGCCTGTACTCTTTGATACACTGAAGACAAAAGAGGCTGTGGCCATTTCTGGAAAGAGTAATCCTAACTGGTTTCCTCATTTCCATAATTGCTGGACAACTTCCCCAATGTTTTCTGCCCTAAGTGATAAGACTTACAAAAATTTTTGTTGCTGTTGTTGAGGTATTTAAATACCATGAAATCCACTTATCTTAAGTGTACAATTAAATGATTTTTAGTAGATTTATGAAGCATAGCCGTAATGCAGTTTTAGGACATTTTCAACATTCCAATAAAATTCCTCCTGTCCATTTACAGTTAATCCTCATTCCCATTTATAGAAAACCACTAATCTACTTCTGATCTTTATAAATTTGCCTTTTATGGACATTTCATATAAATGGACCTGTATCTGGCTTATTTTCCCTACAATGCTTTTGGGGTTCATCCATCTTACAGAATGTATCAGTAACTTGTTACTTTATATTGCTGAATAGTATTCCATTGCAAGGACATAACATATTTTATTTGTTCATTCACCAATTGATAACACATTTGTACTGTTTCTGCTTCTGGGGTATTAAGAATAATGCTGCTATGAACATTCAAGATAGTCTGTGCAGACATATGTTCTACTTTTCTTGGCTAGACACATAGGCATATGACAGTTGGGTCTTATGGTCACTCTATGTTTAATATTTTGAGGAAGTGTCTAGCAGATTTTCAAGTGGCTGCATGGTTTTATATTCCCACCAGCAATGAAGGGTCCTGCTTCTCCTTTGCAAACTTTTAAATTGGGTTCCATTTCTTTTTTTTTTGAGTTGGAGTCTCACTCTGTCGCCCAGACTGGAGCGCAGTGGCTGCTCCTGGCCACTGCAGCCTCGACCTGCTGGGCTCTGGCAATCCTTCCGCCTCAGCCTTCCAAGTAGCTGGAACTACAGGTGCGCGCTACCACACCCGGCTGATTTTTGATTTATTGTAGAGATGAGGTCTTGCTTGCCCAGGCAGGTCTCGATCCCGCGGGCTCTGGCAATCCACTCAACTCAGCCTCCCAAAGGCGCGAGATTACAGGCTGAGCCACTGAGCCCGGCTTCCATTTCTTTTTTTTAATGAGTTATAAGAGTACTGGGCATGGGACCTTAATAAATATTTCTCACTGGCTATTTTCTAGAGCTGCATTATCTTCACAGCTCCTATCCTTCTCATTATATTTGCTTGTCAATAAATAAACTATGTCTGGAAGGATACACAAGAAAGCCCTAATACTGGTTCCCTGAAATATCTTTATGTAACTGCTGATTTTTGAATTAAGTGTAATAATACTTGAATCATATTACCTAGACCCTAAGCCAGACAAGGCACTATGCTTCATGAGGAGAAATTATTTGGCAGAAACCTTCCCTTTTCTCTTCTCTACTGCTTTATAAACTAATTTGCGAGTGTCCAATTCCCCATTTCGCTATCTTCTAGCTTCTCTGTCTTATATTAGAATGACAATAATGGAATAAACAAACTCCAAAAAACAAAATAAAAAAGGGTTTTGGTTTTTTCTTAAACGTGATATGGCTCCTTCCTGTAGTTTATTTTTATAATTAGACTAAATGTAGCCATCTTAGGCTTTGACTGATATAACTGTTTTTTTTTTTTTTTGAGTTGGAGTCTCACTCTGTCACCCAGACTGGAGTGCACTGGCATGCTTCCAGCCACCGCAGCCTCGACCTGCTGGACACTGGCAATTCTTCCGCCTCAGCCTTCCAAGTAGCTGGAATTACAGGCACGCGCTACCACGCCCGGCTAGTTTTTGATTTATTGTAGAGATGAAGTCTCGCCAAGTTGCCCAGGCAGGTCTCGAACCCACGGGCTCAGGCAAACCTCGGCCTCCCAAAATGCTGGGATTACAGGCAGAGCCACTGAGCCCGGCCTATAACTGTTTTTATAACAAAGGAAGCAAGAAGAAATTACATAACAATGGTAGACAGTCTACTTTAAATCCAATAATAGGAATAAAAAGTTCTGAACAGATACAAAAAACATAAACAAGTCCCCAACCTGAAAGAAACTTGCAACAATACTGAAAAACGAGGAGTACTATTAACAAATGATAATTTTTTAGAAATATCTGGAGTCCAGAGAGCTAGTAAATAAAAGCAGAGAAAATATATTGGACAAAAGGTAAAAAAAAAAAAAAAGAAAGAAAAGAAAGCCAGTGTAGCAATATTAATAGCAAACATTATGAAATTCAAGGTAAAGAACATTAAATAAAACAGAGAGCTTTTTCTTTTCTTTCTTTGAGTCAGGATCTCACTCTGTCAGACTAAAGTGCAGTGGCATGATCATGGCTCACCGCATTCTCCATCTTCTGGGCTCAGGTGATCTTCCTGCCTCAGCCTCCCAAGCAGCTGGACTACAGGTATGCGCCACATTGGCTGGCTAATTTTTTGATGTTTTGTAGAGATGAAGTCTCACTATGTTGCCCAGACTGGTCTTGAACTCCTGGGCTCAATCAATCTTCTTGTTTCAGCCTCCCAAAGTATTTGGATTACAGGCATGAGCCACCACGCCTGGCCAAATGCCATTTTATACAAATAAAGGATTCAATCAACTAGAAAAAATATATACATTAAAACCATGCTCGGTGGCTCAGCCTGTAATCCTGCGCCTTTGGGAGGCTGAGGTGAGTGGATTGCCTGAGCCCGCGGGTTCGAGACCCGCCTGGGCAGTGAGACCTCATTTCTACAATAAATCAAAAAATCAGCTGGGCGTGGTAGCACACGCCTGTAATTCCGGCTACTCGGAAGGCTGAGGCGGAAGGATTGCCGGAGCCCAGCAGGTCGAGGCTGCGGTGGCCAGAAGCGGCCACAGCACTCCAGTCTGGGCGACAGAGTGAGACTCCAACTCAAAAAAAAAACAAAAACATAATATTTTAGGTTTAAAAACTAATCATTACTGCAGCAAAACAGTAATAATAAGGATATAAGAAAGATAAAGAAAAAGAACAATTTTGGGATTAAGGGTACACAATCACCCATTGGGTTACCATGTCCACTACTGGGGAAGGAGAGAACTCACTAGAAACCTTCATGCAATTTATGTAGCAAATCCTCACATGTACCTGACTCTAAAATAAAATTTTTTTAAAAAGGGATGGGTACAGTGGCTCACACCTGAAGTCCCAGCACTCTGGGAAGCTGAGGCAGGAAAATTGCTTGAACCCAGGAACTTAAGATCAGCCTAGGAAACATAGCAAGACCTTGTCTCCACAAAAAATAAAAAACAAAAAACTTAGCTGGGAGTGGCAGCACATGCCTGCAGTTCTAGCTACTAGGGAGGCTGAGGTGGAAGCAGCACATGGAGCCCAGGAGGTTGAGGCTGCAGTGAGTTGTGATCATGCTGCTGCACTCTAGCCTGACAGAGTGAAACCCTGACTTTAAAAGGGGTGGGGGGAATAACTATAACTAAAAAAAACCCCTACAAACAGTAGCAAAGCTCAAAGCAGAAAATATGAAAAGAGAAAGTATAAAATGAGTACTAATCAAGTAAAAACAAAACACTGTCTATTTAAAAATAATTTACCTGGAGTAGTGGCTCACACCTATAATCCTAGCACTTTGGGAGGCTGAGGCAGGAGGACTGCTTGAGTCCATGAGCTCAAGACCAGCCTGGGCAACACAGTGAGACCTCAACTCTTTAAAAAATAAAAAATTTAGCCAAGGGTGGTGACACGTGTCTGTGGTCCCAGCCACTCAGGAGGCAGAGGAGGGAGGATTGCTTGAGCATAGGAGCTTGAGGCTGTGGTCAGCTGGGATCATGTCACTGCACTCCAGCCCGGATGACAGAGACTCTGACTCAAAATAAATAAATAAAAATTTAAAAACAAACTATAGCAAATTTGCTCAAGAAAAACAAAAAGCATCATAACAATTGGAATGCTACAAACAACAATGCCAACAAAAGGAGCAAAATGATACTGCTGAAAGTCCCTCAAGAGGCCATTGCAAAACGAATACTTATTCCTTATATTGCTAATATATGATTTTAGGATTATGACTATCACATTGTACTTAAACTGTCTATTTAGCAAATACACGTTTCTACAAATTTCATATTTCAAATTCAGAGGCACTAAAGCCAAGGTTCCTAAGATATTTAAAAAGTCAGGCACGGATGAAATGTTCTTTTAAAGATTCCTTTCTTTTTCATCTCTTTCGGCTGTTTTTGTTTTCGGTAGGGGGGTAGTTACCTCCTATCCCTAAGTAACCTGCTTCTATTGCTAGTTCTGCATTTTCCAGTTTAATGCTTTATTTTAGTTCTGCTTTACTGCTATATAGTTTTTCACTATTTACATTATTTTGACTGGCAGGTGGCATGATTATTTTCCTTTACAACTCCTTGTTGCCCATGGAGTTAAAGTTTTATCTTCATTGTTTTATTTGGTCCTTCTGTGTACTTATGACTTATCCTCAAGTTTCTTCCACTGTGTATAAATTTCCTTCCTTTCAATACATTCAGAAACAGAAGGTATTCTACTGATTTCGTTTCTTGGACTTATCGCTCCTGAAATCTTTTCAACTGTTCCAATATGGACTGGTTGCTTTCTCTACCATTTATATCAGAATCTCCCTTCATCTTCATTGTGAGAATTCTTTCATCTGTTTCTCTTGTATTATTATCCTCTGGGTACTGGATATCAAATCTTCATTTTTCTTGCTTCACATTTTCATTTCATCTGAGTATACATCCTTTAATAGTTTCCAGAAAAGGTTGCATGAGAAAAACATATTTTTGAGACTTTGCCTGTCTAAAAATGTCTTTATTCTAACTCTCAAATAGACAGTCTGACTAGAGACAAAGTCTAGGATGGTATGATAAAGAAATATATTGGGTCTTTGTACCTTTGTATCTGGCATAGAGGTTAAAAAAAAACCTTGGAATTTCTTGGTATGCTAGTGAGGCAACTCATGGTGGGTCTCCAGATAGCTTCAGGTTGGAAGCTCATCATCATGTGATTAGAGGGTTGGAACTTTGGGCCAGACCGGCCTCCAGGAAGGAAAGGGGGGTTGGAAATTGAGATTAGTTGCAAGGGTAATTATTTAATCAATCATTCCTACGGGATAAAATCCCAATAAAAACCATGACTGCTGAAGCTTAGTGGAGCTTTCTGGTCGGTGAATTGATGTGCTGGGACACAGACATGCCTAGGTTCCATGAGGGAAGAGCATGGAATCTCATTACTCCCCCCCAACTCCCCATTCCCTAGACCTTGCCCCATGTGTCTCTTCATTTGGTTGTTCCTGATCTATATCCTTATAACATCACTATTAGAAGTGAGTTTTGTGAGTTGTTCTAGTGAATTATCAAACCTGAGGGGGTTGTGGGAAACCCTGAATTTAAAATCCACAGGGCAGACATACGGGTAGCTTGGGGACACCTAACATTTGTGGCTGGCATCTGAGGTACGGGCAGTCTTGTGAATGACTTTGTCCTTTATCTGTTGGGGCTGTGTTAATTCTCTGAGTATGCCATAGCAGTGTCATAATGGAATGGTACCAACATGGGGGTGGGGTTTATAGACAGCTAGGCAGAAGTGCTGGTGACTTGGGAACACCCACACCCAAAGCTTGTGGCTGGCATTTGAAGAAGACAGTCTTGTGAATGACTTCCCTCTTTACTTGTGGAGTCTACACTAACTATGGGCAGTTGGATCAAAGTTGAACCTAATTGTAGGATACCGAATGGTGTCAAAAAATTGATGTCATAGCCGGGCTTGGTGGCTCAGCCTGTAATCCCAGCACTTTGGGAGGCTGAGGTGAGTGGATTGCCTGAGTCCGTGGGTTCAAGACCTGCCTGGGCAACTTGGTGAGACCTCATCTCTACAATAAAATAAAAAATTAGCTGGGCGTGGTAGCGTGCGCCTGTAGTTCCAGCTACTTGGAAGGCTGAGGTGGAAGGATAGCCAGAGCCCAGCAGGTCGAGGTTGCAGTGGCTGTGGCCACTGCACTCCAGTCTGGGTGACAAAGTGAGACTCCAACCAAAAAAAAAAAAAAAAAAAAATTAATGTCATAACGCAGCTGGACATAATTTTCTCTCAAAAATTATAAGAAATTGGCACCCTACTTGCCAGCTTCCAGTGTCATTGTTTATAAATCTTCAGCCTGTTCCTTTGTGTGAAATTTGTTTTTTTGTCCTGCTCTGGAAGGTTTTAGAATTTTCTCTTTATCCCCAGTGATCTGAAATTTCATCATGATATGCCTTAGTGTAGGATTATTTTTATCTGTGATGTTAGATACTGGAGAGACTATTTTATTTTATTTTGCAAAACTATGCCCTTTGGTTCTGGGACATTTGAGTTTATTTCTATGATGATTTCTTCTCTCTAGTTTCTCCATTCTCTTTCTGGAACTCCTTTTATTTGGATAACAAACTTTCCTAGAATGATTCTGACTTTTATCTTTTCTCTTTTCCAACTCATTGTCCTTTTGTTCTACTCTCTGATAAATTTATCTTATAACCTTTCTATTGAGTTTTTCATTTCTGCTATCACAATTTTGACTTCCAAGAACTCTTTAATTCTCTAAATGTATCTCCTTTTGTATACTATGCTTTTCTTGCTTTATGGATGTATTATTTTTTTTTTTATTGAGACTATTAATGCTAATTTTATTTTTTGAAGTTTTCCACTTCCTGCAATAAGAAATGATCTAGTTCCATAACTTTTCTTATTAGAAACTTTCTTATAATGTCTGGTGGTTGTTAGTGTTCACCCATATTTAAAAGTGGGTTACCTATAAAAAAGCTAAATGAAGCTCTATGCCTGAAAATGGAGTCTGTCAACTATAGTTACCCTGCAGACTGACCTAGCTGGGCTGTTTTGTTGGTGAATCCTCCCATGTATCTTTAGGTCTTTTTTCTTGGGTTAGTCACATTTCTTAGACAAGTTTCTTCCAGAAACTTGCCTGGAGATACATAAACCTGAATGCCAATGGAGGTTTCAGCATTCAGTACGTAAATTTCACATTATTCACTTTCTTGTATGATATTCCCACCTTCAGTTAAAGTAGGCCTGCTCCTAACCGAAGACCCTTTGTTTATCTTTTCCAGAGAAAAAGAATCTTTCATCTTTTTCTGGGACTGGAAAGGAGCAATCATGCAACTGTACAGAGTTGTAGAGAGGTTCTGGAGGTCCAACTGCTGCTTAATAGACTGTCAAACATCCTTCTGCTTTTAGCTCTTTTTTATCCTCACATCCACAGGCACCTAGTTGCTGACTTTTCCTATTGCTGACTCAGAGGTCAACTCTCTGTGACATGCTAGAATAGTTACCATTTGTTTGCCAGCTCCTCAAATTTTATTGCCACCTCCCCTGATCTTTGTGACTTTTTCATTTAATCCTTTCTACTATCACTTTAGTGGGGTCTGTGGAATAAGTAAAGGTAAAAGTATATCATCAATTCTTACTATGGGTTACATATACAAAAACGTTTACATGATAAATGATATAAGCCAAATTAAGTTAGTTTATGATAATATGTAAACTGACAGCTAAAGTCAGGGATCTATATTTACAGCTCTATAGATTTTAACTGCCAAAAAATTATAAGGAAATAAAAATAGTCCAGGTTTTTGATAATTTCATGAAAAAAATTATAGTGTTTAAATTCTATGTAAAAATCTGTATTTCAATAATTGCAACATTAATTATACATATCTTATTTTCTTAGACTAATCACCTATTTTTATACCTGCAAACAAAAAGGCAATTTACTGACCTCTGCTTCTGTTGCCTGGGACTGTAAAAGCTGTCGTATACGAAGTATATCCTTGTCTATTTGTTGAATTCTGGCTATTCTTCGCTAAAATAAAATAAGAGACCAAATTAGATATGCTTTATTAATAAGCATTAGTATAAATAATCATACTATGGCTACCATTTAATAGCTCAGGGTATGCCAAACCATTCTTATTTAAGAGGCTAGATATGTAAATATGAAGTGCAAATTGGGGTCAGTTCAATTTTTTAATATACCTTACTTTTTGCAACTGACTTCTAGATCTGTTTAGTACAATTATAGAAATACAAGTCATATACCAAATTGTATACTGCATGTATTGTGAAAACTCATATCTAAATTATTCTCAAAAAAGATTTCAACAAAGAGAACACTATACCTGAATTTAATCTTTTATATGAATTCAGACTTTAATATAACGTAATGGATTTATATAAACATTATATACCTATAAAGGGAAAGATATCTAAATTGTTTCAACAAACATCAGGATTTAAGCAGTAGAACTAATCCTTCTCAAAGTTACCTCTGCTACTTCTATTCAGTAGTACTTTTCTGCCTTTACAAATACCTACTGCAGCTAAACATTATTTTTATTTCCAACACCAGGATCACAAAGATGACAGAGCTTTTGCTTTCCCATTATACCAAGACCATCCATGCCACAAAGCAGTAACTAAAGACAGAACCAAAATGGAATTAAAACAACGTGGCAAAAACATTTTCTTATTTTTAAAGCTAAAAGTTGTTTTAATTTTTATGAACACTAGTAGAAATGGTAAAAAACAAATTACTCATGTATAAAGACCTTGCAAACTGAAATTATTTGTAAAAATTAGTTTTATGACAGATCAAACATATAGTTTTAAAAACAAGTACTGACAATGTTGTACCATTTTCTGCAATAATTCTATAATTAACATCCTAATATTGAAGAATTAAAAATTGTATTATAAAAGTAATTGCTTTAATGGGGGAAAAAGTGTCAGAAGTTGGATGGAAAGTTTCCAAACTTTTTGGTTTTGGTTATGTTCTCCATCAATAAAAGATTTCTGAGCATATATCCCCCAATGGATAAATAATAAAAGTACCATAGCAATTAGCTTTAAATATATATAGTTATAAAACTTACATACAAACACCCTTTGATCATATTTAGTTTTGCTTAAATACAATGCCCTCACACTTTTCTTACTACTACAGTAAAACTACTTATTGCTGCTATTATCCAGTGTTATGATACACAAAACAGAAAAACTCAAAGTAGTTGTGCTCACTCCCTCCTCCAATCAATTTTTCTTCTTTCCTTTAAGTACTACAACTATGCTAACTCGCTATCATGATTCTGAAATTAGAAAACTTAAGGTAAATAATACCCTCTAATTAACAGCTCTTACCATATCCAAGTCACATAATGAAAACAGGCTGAAGGAGAAATGCCTGTACTTTTGGTAGTTTTCTAAAGATACTGCAAAGATGAGTGATCACTTCTATAACCAGAGGATAAATATTTCCTGGCTTTAGAGAAACAACCAAACTATACCCAATTACTGGCTTTTAAAATTTGTTTCCACCCAAATAAAAAGCACAATCCCATTCACAATAGCCATAAATAAATAAATAAATGAAATGAAATGAAATGCCTTGGCATCTTCCTAACCAGGGATGTGAAAGACCTTTACAATGAAAACTACAAAACACTGCTCAAAGAAATCAAAGATGACCAAAAAAGTGGAAAAATATTCCATGCTCATGGATTGGAAGAATCAACAGTGTTAAGATGTCCATTCTACCTAAGGCAATCTACAGATTTAACGCAATACCCCTCAAATTACCAGCAGCATTCTTCTCAGACCTGGAAACAACAATACAGGAATTCATATGGAAAAATAAACAACCATGAGTAGCCAACACAATTTTCAGCAAAAAAACCAAAGCGGGAGGTATCATACTCCCAGACTTTAAACTTTATTATGAAGCTACAATAATTAAAACAGCCTAGTATTGGTTTAAGAAAAGGTTAGAGATTCCAGAAGCAAAACCTCAATTTCTCAACTAACTCATCTTCGACAAAGTCTCCACCACAGGGGAGAAGAGAACCTCTTCAGTAAATGGTACTGGAAAACTGGCTGACTACATGCAAAAGATTAAAACAAGACCCATACCAATCCCCATACACAAAAACCAACTCTAAATGGATCAAATACCTAAACATAAAACTTCAAACTATAAGAACCTTAGAAAATGCAGGAAACACCCTTATGGAAATTGGAACTGGCAACCAATTCCTGATCAAAACCCCAAGTGTCCTTGCTGTAAGAGATAAGATAGATAAGTGGGACCTCATCAAACTGACAAGCTTCTGCAAAGCCAAAGAAACCATCAAGAGGGCAGGGAGACAGCCCACAGACTGGGAAAAAATATTTGCCGACTGTATGTCTGAGAAAGATCTAACATCTAGGATCTACAGGAACTCAAACATGCTGAAAAGAAAAAGAAAAAGAAAAAAACAAACAGCCCCATTACAAAGTGGGCAAAAGATATGAACAGACACTTCTCAAAAGAAGACATATGAGCAGCCAACAGATACATGAAAAAATGCTCAACCTCACTAGTCATCAAAGAAATGCAAATTAAAACCACACTGAGATACCACCTAACTCCAGGCAGGATGGCCATCATCGACAACTCAAAAAATAACAGACGCTGGAAAGGATGTGGCAAAAAGAGAACACTTCTACACTGTTGGTGGGAGTGTAACTAGTACAGCCTCTGTGGAAAACAGTGTGGCAATTTCTAAAAGTTCTAAAAATCTACCTTCCATATGACCCCGCAATTCCCCTACTGGGAATATACCTGGAAGAACTCAAATCACTCTATAAAAAAGATACATGCACACATATTTTTTTCTTTTTTTTGAGTTGGTGTCTCACTCTGCACCCAGACTGGAGTGCAGTGGTCGCTCCCGGCCACTGCAGCCTCGACCTGCTGGGCTCCGGCGATCCTTCCGCCTCAGCCTTCCAAGTAGTTGGAACTACAGGTACGTGCTACCATGCCCAGCTAATTTGTGACTTATTGTAAAGATGAGGTCTCGCCAAGTTGCCTAGACGGGTCTCAAACCTGCAGGCTCAGGCAATCTACTCACTTCAGCCTCCCAAAGCACTGGGATTACAGGCTGAACCACCGAGCCCAGCTTACACACGTATGTTTATCACCACATTGTGCACAATAGCAAGAATATGGAACCAACCATGTTGCCCATCAAAAGAAGACTGGATTTTAAAAATGTGGTACATATACACAATGGAATATTACACAGCCGTAAAGAAGAACAAAATTATGAACTTCACAGCAACCTGGATGAACTTAGAGCCTATAACACTGAGTGATCTTTCACAGAAACAAAGAACTGAGTATCACATGTTCTCACTCATAAGCGGACCTTGAACAACTATCATAATATATAAGAAAAGGAATGGCAGTAGCAGGAAATTGCAGGGGGGTAGGGAGGTGGGACTGACAGTAGTGGGAATCTGCCTGGGGAAGGAGGGGCATACCTCATCAACAAGGGTAGCTGCATAATGAATATTTATATACCTAACCTTGAATTATACCCCACATTTTTAAAATAAAAAATTTAGAAGTAAAAAAAATTTGTTTCCCCCTTTCCTAGATAATCAATTCCCATTCATTACTAAAGTCCCAAGTCAAATATTTTAATATTTATAGAATAAAAATGAAAAATTAGATCTAATACTCCTCTCCTTGACACACATTTCTACAAATCATACTAAATCCTGAAGTGATATCTATGTCTTGATGTCCACTGAGATGGATCGTTTCTGATATGACATTCCTCATGGTTCTGTTTCTCAATAAGATAATGGAAAAAGACAGTATAGTTTAAATATTCGTAAATTCCTAGCCCTAATATAAAAATCCAAAGTCTAAAGTGCTCAAAAAATCAAAACACTGATAGGACACTCAAAGGAAATGCTCATTGTAGTATTTTAGATTTTGGATTTTTGGATTAGGGATGCTTAACTGGTAACTCTTTCCTTTTCTATAAGACAATATTGAGCATTTGTGAATTATGTTTAAAAAAACCCAAAATTTTCAGTAGTAAGAAGTTGGTATAACTTTAGAAAAACTGATTTCAAAAATCTGCAATAGTAACACAAATTCTGGAAAACTCTCAACAAATTAGAGCAGAAGGTAAATTCCTTAACTTGATAAAAGATATCTATTAAAAGCCTTGAGTAAACAACATACTTAACTGTGAAATTTTAGAAGAATTCCTTTTAATGTCTAGACTAGAAAAAGAACACTATCATTGTTTCCACTCAAAGATTATTAGAGTTCTTATATAATACAACAAAAGAAAAAAGCTACAAGGATGAGAAAGAATTTAAAAATTGTCATTTGCGAACAATATGACAGTGTATAGAATGTTAAACTAGAGATGGTATAATAAAAGAGTTCAGGAAGATTGCTGGATACTTATTACTTAAATATAATTAGTTATGTAATTCAAGACATTCTCATTTATAATAGCAACAAAAACTAGAACATATCTAGGAATAAATCTTTAAAAATGACGTGTAAGACATCTGTGGAGAATATTACAAAACTTTATTGAAGAACAGAAAACAAAACCTAAGTGAATAGAGCTATAGAATTCATAACAATGCCACTATTTACTGTTTACTATGTGTCAGGTTCTAAGTGCTTTTACACATTATCAACTCATTTCACTCACACATTTTATAGTTTATCATTATCTGTATTTTTCTGACAAGAAAACTGAGGTAGAGTTTGCCCAAGATCACTATGCTGATAAATGGCAGATATGGGGTTTTAATAAAAAGGAGACTTGGCTCCAGAGACCATCCCTTCAATCAAAAAGTCCAAATATTATAAAGATATGACTTCCTAATCCATAAATTGAATGTAATCCTAATCAAAAGCCCATAAAGCTTTTATTTGAATTAGAGGATGAACTTCAAATGGAAGCGTAATGAGGCAGAATACAATTACGTTTTTAAAAACTATACAGACATATGTACATAAAAAGATTCCTACCTCCATGACATCTATAATACACACATACGTAACAAAAGATTAAAGATGAATTAAAGACCTAATTGTAAAATAAAACTTTAAAACTATTAGAAATAATAGGAGGTATCTTTATGACTTTAGAACAGGATAAGATGTATGAGTAGGTCATAGAAACCACAACTGGTAATATATTTGGTCTTATTACAAAAGCTAATTTTTGTTATTATTAAAACATCTCTCAGGTAAATAAGAATAAGACATTTAACACAACAGAAAGTGGGGAAAGGATATGAACAAGTAACTTAGAAAGAAAACCCAAAAGTCTAATAAATAAGACATCAACTTTAATAGTTCAGATAAATGTAAACTAAGATAGCAAAATGCTCCACTGCCCACTGATTGTTAATTACAAAGTCTGACTCACAAGTGCTACAGAAGACACACAGAAATTCCCACATATTACTTGTAGCAAAATAAAATGAAAAGATCACTTTGAGAGTAACTTGGAAAATCTAGCTCAAAACACTCATACCTCATGGTTAGTAATTGTGTTTTTAATTACATACCCTAGAGCAGAGGTCAGCAAATGAGGGCCTGCCAACCAACTGTTTTTGTAAATTAAACTTTATTAAAACACAGCCACGCTCATTTGTTCATATGTCTATGGTTGCTTTCTTGTTAAAAGGCAGGGTTGTATAGTTGCGACAGAGACCATAAGGTCCACAAAGCCTAAAATATTAACTGTGCATCCCTTTAAGAAAAAGACTGTTGACTCCTCAGAGGAACTCTTGCACATTTGTTTTTTTTGTTTTTGAGTCAGAGTCTCACTCTGTCATCCAGACTGGAGTGCAGTGGCACACTCCTGGCCACCGCAGACTCAACCAGCTGGGTTCTGGCGATCCTTCCATCTCAGCCTTCCAAGTAGCTGCAACTACAGGCGCATGCTACCACGCCCGCCTAATTTTTGATGCAGTGGAGAGACAAGGTCTCGCCAAGTTGCCAGGGTGGGTCTCGAACCTACTGGCCCAGGCAATTCACTCACCTCGGCCTCCCAAAGTGCTGGGATTACAGGCTGAGCCATCAAGCCCAGCCTGTATATTTGTTTATAAGACATGAATAAATATGTTTTCAGAGTTGCTTTAAACTGAAAAATTATAGTATCAATCAACTAGGGAAGAGATAAACTGTATTAAACAGTACCATCTAATTGTAAAAACTTATGTCAATATAGAGGTGTAGCCTTCACCTCACCCATCCTCACATCCCAGAAGTTAAGCTCTACTAACAACCTGATGTACTTTTTTGCAACCTTCGATTACATGCCCATAGAAGAGTATGGTACACCAAGCTGAGTGACCAAATACAAGTTGAACAAATGAAAGAGTAAATAAATAAATAATATACAAACAGAAGCAGGTAGAGACTAACAACCTCACATAAAAAAGCAAGAGTGAATTTTGAGTTTTCCTCAAGTCTTTACCAGTCATTTGTATGTATTTCACTGGTCATTTGCATCTTTTTAATTAATTACCTGATTAAATCCTCTGCCCACTTAAAAACACAGATGGGCATGGTGGCTCCAGAGACTGTAGGCTTGAGCCCAGGAGTTCCAGGCTGTAGTGCATTACGACTGCTCCTGTGAATTGCCACTAAACTCCAGCCTGGGCAACATAGCAAGGCCTTATCTCAACAAAACAAAGCAAACCAAACAGGGATTTTTTTTCATGTTGATTTGTAGGAATTCTCATATTTTAGGGATATTAACCATTTCCCCTTTATGTATTATAAATATTTTCCCTTAGTTTATCTTTTGTGGGATGAAAATCTTTCCCCTCTTTATTACTTTTGAGTTTCCATTTTTTTTTAAAAAAAAAAGGTCTCTATTGTCTGATTCTTTCTTTTATTAATTTTAGATTTGTTTTTCACATTTGGATATTTAATCTATCTCTGATTTTATTAGAGGTAGGGTCTAATTTAATTCCCCATCTTCAAATCGGTCATTAGTTTACTGAATCGTTTACCATTTACTGAGTAATTCTCATTTACTGAGTAATTACCATTTTCCTTAAAATTTACAATGTAACTTCTGCCATAAAAGAGTCCAGGTATTTCTGTACCTTTTTCTAGTCTCTACTCTGTATCATTTGTCTGCGTCTATTTCTTTGCTTCTATTACACTGTGATTATTTCAACATCTTTACAGCATATTTTAACAAATGTTAAGGTAGATCTCTAGTTATGCTTTTCTTCATAAATGTTTTTGGACGTTTTTACATTATAAACTTTAGAATCATTCTTCCAGGTTCCAAAAAATTTAATGTCCTTCAGCAATGTTATATTTTTCTTCACGTGGGTCTTTTCAAGTTAAAGTTTCCTGTTACTGTGAATCGGTCCTCCTACCCCATTTCCATTTTTTTTTGAGTTGGAGTCTCACTCTGTTGCCCAGACTGGAGTGCGGTGGCCGAGAGCGGCCTTGACCTGCTGGGCTCTGGCGATCCTTCCGCCTCAGCCTTCCGAGTAGCTGGAATTACAGGCACGCGCTACCATGCCCGGCTGATTTTATTTATTGTAGAGATGAGGGCTTGCCAAGTTGCCCAGGCGGGTCTCGAACCCGTGGGCTCAGGCAATCCACTCACCTCGGCCTCCCAAAGCATGGGAATACAGGCTGAGCCACCGAGTCCGGCTCCCATTTCCATTTTTAACTGGTAGTTACTGCTATAGAGAAAAGCTAGTTGTTTTTTTTTCATGCCCTTAACTCCAGCCACTTTACTAAATTCTCCTATTAGTTTAAATAAATATTTTTTGTTCATTTTCTAAGGCTTTTCTAGGCAAACAACCATATCACTTACAAATATTTGATCTCTTCCTCTGAGTTTGAAAGCAGTGTTAGTATTTATATCACTTACTTCATTTTTCTACTTGTATTAGTGGTGCCTCTCAGGCAAAGTAAGTTAATAGTGATGACAGCAAGCACCCCAAACATATTAATGACTGCAATGATGTTATCTCATTATTTTTCTGTTTTCTGAACATAAAGTTTGCTTCCAGTTTCTGGTAAATACTTAATGTTTAAAACTTTCACTCTACTCTTACTTTGTTTGGCATTCTTCTTTACTGCTTCCCCTTGCAAATAAGAGTCCACACTTTTTCTCAGGGCTTCAGGGCCTCCTGAGATGCCCCTCCAGGACCATTCTTGTTTTACTTGTAGAGTCACCCAAGCAGCAAGTTAGGAGGGAAGGGAGTGCTTTGGTGACTGTATTTCCACTATTCCCAGTATCTTATTTTTAACAGCTTAATATTACTCATTTAATAATTTAAAATATGTATTTATATTTTACAGAAATACAGTAAATAGTGCTAAAAGTCCTACAGAAATAGGGTCAGAGAGCATAAGCATTTTAATTTTTGGCAGATACTACCAAATTGTACTCCACAAATGTATCAGTTGATTCTTAAAACAGGGTAGAAAATGATTTTTAATTCCATACCCTTACCAATTCTGCATGTCATCAAATTATAAAGTTTCCCCAGTGTGATAGTCCAAAAAAAAAGTACCTTATCATGATGAAAGTGATGTGTAAGCATCTTTTCACAACTGTTTTCACAATTATTTATTAAACATGAACTTATTTAGTGATGAGAATATTACATCTTCTGACTATTTTGCTACTTGGTTGCCTGTTTTCATTGATTTGGAGGTGATTCTTATATAGGAAGGATATTAATTCCCTTATATATGCTACCAACATTTCCATTATTTGTTTTTTTACCTTGTTTATAATAATTCTTTAACTCTAATGTTTATATTCCCAGAAAAAAAATGAATGTTTGTTACATTTCTTAAAATATGGAATAAAATTTACTTAAGATATTAACTACAAAAATGAAGAACAATGTACTCCAGAATAAAATAAAAAATACAATTTCAACACATGTCTAAACAAAAAGGCCAGGAAAAAACTCAAGTTTATCTCTCTTCTGGGATATAGATTAAACTGGAATATATCTACTTATATTTATATAGCATAAGAATTTTCACAACTCCTACCTCCCCTTGTTCTTTAAAGGATTTCTAAAGCCAGGCACGGTGGCTCACGCCTATAATCCCAGCACTTTGGGAGGCTGAGGTGAGAGGACTGCCTGAATCCATGGGTTCACGACCAGCCTGGGCAACTTGGCAAGACCTCATCTCTATAATAAATCAAAAAAATTAGCCGGGCATGGTGGTACATGCCTGTAGTCCCAGTTACTTGGAAGGCTGCAGTGGAAGGATCGCCTGAGAGTACCACTACACTCCAGCCTGGGCAACAGAGTGAGACTCCAACTCAAAAAACCAAAAAAAAGAATCTCTAAAAAGAAACACATTGATACAAAAAGATTAACTTCTGTCCATAGTATTCCATACGTTCACATTCTAAAAATACAAATTTAGATAAACTACAGCAATATATCTCAGTTTTTCTGGAAACAAAGCTGCCTGACATTTTAAAATAATTCCCCCAAAAATCTCAAATTTAAATCTAAATGTAAAATGGATCATATTTTTGGAAGTTCTTTATATATTCTTGATTTTAATTATTTGTCAGTTATATGGTGGTAAATATCTTTTCCCAACTTGTAACTTATCGTTTCACTTTCTTTAAGGAACCCGATGAAGATAAATTCTTCTTCTTCTTCTTCTTTTTTTCTTTTTTTAATGTCACTGTCTCACTCTGTTGCCCAGGCTGGAGTGCAGTGGCATGATCATGGCACACTGCAGTCTCCAACTCCTAGGTTCAAGTGATCCTTCTGCCTCAGCCTCCTGAGTGAGTAGCTGGGACTCTAGGCACATGACATCATGCCCAGCTAATTTTTAATTTTTTTGTAGAGTCTAGGTCTCTCTACGTTCCCCAGGCTGATTTTAACAAAGTAAAGTTTATCAGTCTTTTATGATTAGTGTTTTAAGTCTTTAAGAAATCCTTTCCTACTCCAATATAAAAAATATTTGTGTATTTTCTAATGAAAAGTTTAAAGCTTTACTTTTGACATTTAAGCCATTAATCTAACTGAACAGGATGGGAGCAACAGAAGGGTAAGAGAAAATAATATATTATATACACATTTAACTAATACACACATACACATGCATGTATTTGCATGCACGCACACACACTAATTAAGGACCCAACCACACTGTGAAACTAATATGTATGGACTATGAAATGTACCATGGTACTATTATTTAAGTACCACCTTAGCTTATCACCATACTCCAACATAAATAGAATAAATATTACGTTTAGGAGGTTATCACAAGGACTATACTTTGGGGAATGTAAAATGTTCTATATTGCAAAACTTTACAGAATACAAAAAATATATATTTATACAACACATATAAATGTAGGTCTTTCCTTTCATTTGCCATTTACTTAAAATCTTTAAATGTTTTCCTCCCAATTTGTTCCAAAAAATATTCCCCATGCTTGTTTTGAAATGGACAAGGCAACTGGCAAAGTCTCTTTAGGGCTCAAAAACATTAGTCATACACTTCTGTGGATATAAAAAGGCAAAATTCAGTAACATATTAAAATGCTTGATAAATAGCAAAGCTAGCTAATATTCTTTCTTGACATTAGTTGAGAGTAAAAATATGGGAATGTTCACTGTCCTATTTATTTCATTTTTCCTAATGTTCTCTTTGTTTCCTTCCTACTATACTTGAACCAGGGTTTACATCTTTTTTTCCAAGTACACAACCTGAAGGGCAGTGCCATATTCTGAATGTCATTACACATATTTTCATTACAAAAAGTAAGAATCTCAAAAGAGAACTGAAGTTGGTCATCAGCTACCTGAAAACTAGCATCTAACTTTCTCCCCTCATAATTCCAAAGCAGAACAGAACAGTACCAAGGGAAATGAATATGGTTGGAGGCAGAATTGAATGAATATTGATTATGTTGCCCAGCAGCCATGGTAAATTATTCTTATTTTGAAATAGTGCCAAAGTAACAATAGACTTATAAATATCTTTAATAATAAAATTTAATCAATGTCAACAGCTGTGATTAATTTTACTCCTAATGGCTCTTCCCTAGCTGGTGCTGTTTTATAGTTTAAAAACAAATAACTCACCTGTGCTCGTTTTTCCATGTCCTGGCAGGTACCCAGTTGTTCTTCCATTGCAACTCTGATTTGCCTTGCTTCATATTCTAATTGCCTTCTGGTCATATCTGTTTGTAAAGAAAACTAAAACCACAAATAATATAAAAATATCAATATCTTGTATTTATGTGCTTATCAGTAAAAGCAAAAAAGCATATAAATGCCAATAAAGAAAATGAATAAGCAAATGTGTAAGTTATGGGGCATAAGAAAATTATTTTTTACTCCAAGGAGTCCTAAAACTTGACTATAGGTGCTAGGGTCCCTGAAGTGATGTGGAGTTGGAATACTTATTGTACCAAAGCCATAAATGGCTTTAACTAAACTGGATGATTTCATTTAAAATATTTAATTGGTCCAGTTAGGGTGAGCTAACTTCAGTTCCCTTATGATTCTTCTCCAGTACAGAGGCATTACTTTTAAATATTAAAGACTAGCATATTGATGTGGACAACACAGAAAAATCATTTTCTATCGGGTCTATCATTTTAAATTTTATACCTCAAATTAAGGTAAGAATTACCATGGAATATAGACTAAACAAAGAGAACTTTTCCATTTGTAAAATGAAGGAAATGGGATAAGAAAAAGTCTATAAATTATACAGATAATCATAAAGTGGACAAGTAGTCAACAGAGACTTTAGTAAAGATTTAAAAGTAAAGCAAAGTTGAAACAAATAAAAAGGTATTTCTTCAGAGTGGGTATTAACTCATTAAAAAATTTATTAACCCTCTAATAAAAATTCCAGGAACTGTGATAACTGCCAGGCATGCAAAAGGATGTAAAGTAAGGTAATGAAATTTAAAAACACATGCCCCAAGAAGTAATAAAGGCTAAAAACATGTTTACATAAAATGATGGTGACAGACTTATAATGGGCCATGAAAGAAACGAGGAAATGCTATAGATTTTTCATACTTTGTGTGCCCAGAAAAAAACTACATGACACATGCCTGACTCAGAATAGCATTCTGGTCCAAGAACTTCAAATTGCATTGTCAGTTTAAGTTACTGTAGCTCTCACCCTTTTCCCTTGCCACAAACAGATGACATTCATACGTAGAATGTATTCCCTTAGGCATACCCAAGTTATGGGTTGCAATATAGATGAAATAGTCTGCATGTTATTTCTTATTACCATCGTGCCAGTTGTTAACTTCACTCATTAGTCCTCCACTTTCCATATACCCCCCTGCAAAAAAACACTGCACATGACATAGTATATGGCAATAATGTGGTTTAGAGCTGACGTTTCAAGTAATATCTAATTATCTTGATAAGTGGGTATTTCCATAGGAAAGGTTCATTAACTTGGCTTCCCAATATAAAAGCAAACTTTGTGAAATTAAATGTAAAAAAAGTTATAAAATAAATTCACTAATGTTGCCAATGGTCCACAATAATGTCTTATATATCCTATTAAATAGAATATGATTATTTAATAAATTAGTAGGGAATATTCAACTCATTTGACAACTGATCTTTGTTTCAGATAGTAACTAGTTGCTTTTGAGATGTCCTAAATGCTTTCCTGAACCTGACTTCAGGCAGACAGCTGGATTCTGGATTTTGTATGTTCTCTAATTATCAAAGTTAATGGTGAGCAAAACTACAATTTGGTATTTTTCTTTACGAAAGTTAAAATCCTGACAAATCCTCCAAAATTCCTAATCTTCATCTGCTAACAATTATCCAATAACTGTTCTCTCACTTTTTGTGTCTACTTAATTCCCAGGAAGATGTTAAGGATTCTGTCAGAAGGAAGAATCCTTTCTCTCCCTCTTAAAACCTCAGATTATTATTCTAAAAGAGTAAGCACTTATGCTTCTAGTTCCAGCTCCTGCCAGTCAAGGCCCACTCAGGAAATCTGGTTAACTACATGTTTTGGAAAAAGTTTTCCCTCTTTTTACTTTTACCTTTGTGTCTATTATGTTCTCTCAAAAGTGCTATTAGAAAATGAGAAAGCTAAGCTAACAAGTTGTATTTTAATTAGTCTATTTTCTCTTCTTAAAAAATTGTATGAAATATTTAAGGACAACAGTTGAAATACACAGTCTTGTTTGAGATTATGAATGTATTTCAGAAATATTCTTATATGTCCCGTTCCATGAATAAAACAGCAGACACGGAGAGGCTGGGTAGAGAGGCAGAGGATGATAGGATTAAAATTTTTTAAGGCATAGTTATTTTCACAAAATAAATGTCAAAAACCTGCAAAAAATACTAAGATCTGTGCCTATAGCTATTGGCATTTATACCTGGAATATCTTCAGAGGTATTTTTATTTTATCTGGCATGATTCCTGTAATATAGTACCAAAGGAAAAAAAAATAGGCAGATGGTGACACACATATTTCTACAGAGTATGTTTGGCAATTCAATACACAGAAAAAAACTGATTGTCCAGTTGAATCCTGAGGTTCTTTTAGGATTCAGACTTAATAGATTTTCTCAACTAAGACCTTAAAATAAACATGTGCTTGAGCAAAATGGTATTTACCATCTTTACAAACAAAAATTAATTAACTATTATATAGTCAGGTTTAAAGTTGGATAAAACATTACAGTGTACAAATAACTATAGAAAATTTTTAATGGATAACCTAGGTGCTTTTAAATATCAAGTTATTAAAGTCTAAAATAAGTTGTACTGCCAAGTTACTTACATTTTCAGTTAAAGGAAGACTATCTATTCTTTTAGTGAGATTCTGTAGTTGAGCATAATACCAGTCTTTTTCCTTTTCTTCTTTGTCAAGATCAGCAAGAAGCAATGATCTAATTTTTAGAAAGAGGTAAGTTTAAACAATGTTAATACAGGCTGCATAAGAGTAATCCTTACCAGTTATTACTGTGAAGTCTTCTACTTAAAATATTAATAATGAATTAATAAAAAATTGATTTGAATTTCAAAAGGTAGGACTTAAAATATTATAATCATTAAGCTTTGAATATTCAAAAGTGTTTTGCTTTATTTCTAAATAAGTTGGTAATCATCCTTCCTAGAATACTTACATTTCATCCAAATGCTTTTTTCATATTTTTATCCAGCCTAAGAATATGATGTTAAGTGAAAAGCACAGCTATAACAAAACCCAAAATTAGTACAGAAGTAAAAAAGTACAATAAAGAAAAGTAGTACATGTGCCAGAAAACAAACCTAGAGTACAGGAAGCTACTACCTTGGACACAGATGTGGCTTTCAGTTTCTCAGTAGCCAAAATAATAAGGAATATATTGTCAATTTGTAATAAGAGGAAGTTATTCTGAGGGAGAAAAACTTCTTGGCTTGGAATTTGAAGATGAATTTGTTATGTAATTCCTAAACAACGCAGTTGATGATGTTTGCAACAACAATCTACACAAGATACAATACACCTGATCATTATAATATAGTCTATCTCCTTTCATGTGGCTCTTTTCCAGAGCTACCACTGTTACAATTTCCTTGTGTATATTTCTTATAGAGATAGTCTATAAAAATGCAAGGACATATGTACATACTTGTGTGTACATTTTAAAGATAAATAGTAGCATATTATTAGAGTATATGGTGTCCTGTTACTTTTTTTTCACTTAAAAATCTGTCTTGGGAATCATTCCATATCAGAACATAAAGAGGTACAGGTTGAGTATCCCTTATCTACAATGCTTGGAACCAGAAATATTTTAGATTTTGGAAAGTTTCCCTTATACTTACCAGTTGTGCATCCCAAATACGAAAATAATATGCTCCAATTAGCACTTATGTAGAACATTTTGTCAGCACTAAAAAAAGTTTCAGATTTTGTAGATTTCAGATTTCTGAATTTAGGATGTTCAAACTACATTAGGCATTTTTTACTAACTGCATAATATTCCATGAATTCCCCAGTATTCATAAATCTATGCAGGGACACACGCAAACTAGTTCTTGGTTGGTGAGTACTTAGGGCATAGTTTTTTGTTATTATAAACAATACTGCATTAAATACCTTTTTATATACTTCATTTTACAAATGTGCAAACTTTTATACAAGATAAATTCCTAGAATATATGAAATTTTTTTTTTGAGTTGGAGTCTCACTCTGTCAGGCTGGAGGGCAGTGGCACGCTCCTGGTCACCAAAGCCTCAACCTGCTGGGCTCCGGCGATCCTTCTGCCTCAGCCTTCCAAGTAGCTGGAACTACAGGCATGCGCCATCACACCCACCTAGTTTTTTGATTTATTGTAGAGATGAAGTCCTGCCAAGTTGCCCAGGCTGGTCTCAAACCTGTGGGCTCAGGCGTCCTCTCACCTTGGCCTCCCAAAGTGCTGGGATTATAGGCATGAGCCACTGTGCCCGGCCTGAATATATGAATTTTTAACTTCTTGCCCTTGTTTTGATATTATACAAATTTATGCTACCACCATCATCAATGTAAGGGTTTAATTCAATTTTTAAATTTTAATGTTTGCATATCTAGGGTTTTTTCCCCCCTAAAACCCAGCTTACCACTGGCTTTAATTTGATTTCTCTTAATATGAGTGGTTATACATTTTTTATTCAAATTTAAAAACCATTCATGTATCCTTTTCTATGACTTCTTACTCATTTATAGGACCTCTTCTATATTGAGAATGATAGTACTTTGTCAGTTGCTGGGTTGCATATATATTTTCTCAGTTTATAACTTGTCTTTTAACTTTGTCGATACAACAGACCCTTTGTTTATACAGTTGTTATATGTATTAGGCATCCAATAAACATTTGTTAAATAAATCAGTAGTAAGCATGACAATGACAATAGCTAACACTATTGGACACTTTTATGTACTGGACATAGTGCTAAAAGCTTTAAAAAAATCTAATTTAATCCTTATAACCTTTGGGTATTCTTATGCTCACTTTACAGACTGGAAAACTGACGTTATAAAACCACAATTCTGGCTTAACCATGTTCTAGCATTTACCTTGGAGAACATAGAAAATGAGAAAAAAAGAGGCATAGGGTTAATCTACAGTTCCACATATAAGTGAAACTGCATGGATCCACTTTTGCTTCCTTATGATTTTCATAATAACATCTTTTCTCTAGTTTACTGTAAGAATACAGTATATAATACATACAACATACAAAATATATGCTAATTGACTATTTATGTTATCGGTAAGGCTTCCAGTCAACAGTAGCCTATTAGTAGTTAAGTTTTTGGGAAGTCAGAGTAACACACAAATTTTCAACTGTGCAGGAATGGGGGGTTGGCATCCCAATCCCTATGTTGTTGAAGGGTCAACTGTAATGTTTTTTGCCATGTAGAAAATTTTGATTTTCACGTAGATGTTTTTATTATAGCTTCTGGAATTTGGTCATACACAGAGAGATGTCCTCCACTTTGATATTATTATTAGTTTAAAAGTTCTATTTGATGATATTTTCTTGGGACATATAGGAACGAATCTTAGTAGTGAGTACGAATATGAGTATGTGGAAGGTTCTGTTCTTGCTAAAATTTTCTTTCCTTTATTGAGAAGCAATTTTAATATAAGAAATAAGGCTTTACTCTTGACATGGCAACTTCAACAGTGAGAGACTACATGGGAAGGAAGGAAGCCCCCTACTTATGATATAGCAACCTTGGGGAACATGCAGACGAATGAGAAGCTGCTCTCCCATTTCTGACAAGATGAATAAGAGAAAGCACTGGAGAAAGCCTGAACTGCTTTCATAGCTGAGTACCACAAGTAACATAAAGATGAGATCTGATTCTATTTGCCAGCTTTCTCTAGTGAAGATCTGCAGGACCTACCAGTTCCAAGTTGGGGAAAAAAGTGGAATAGATGGTGATGTTACTACTTCCTCTATTATTTTCCAGTAAATGGGCTTATGAAATAAGAGCTGGGTGTTCAAAGTGCCTAACCTAACAGGCCAATGTCAGTGGCAGCTGTGAAGTGAGGGGGAGGATAGGGATACCAGGGACAGCTGTTACTATCAAGTATAAGATTAAGCTGTAGTAAAACGCTCAGAGGAAGCCAAGGTTACAGTGCCTTGAGCCAAAATGATAACAATGGTGAATTTGATAGTAGCTGGCCTTGTGCCTCACACAACAGTTCTTAAGGCTTAGAAGTGAAACTAATGTTAGACCCAGAACAGGTAGAATCTTTAGGGTTTAGCACATTAAAGGTTCATTTTGCAGTAGTCAACCATTTTCTTTAAAAATGCTTCTTCATGTAAGTCTCATGTCATCTTAGTTCTCTAACTTGGGGTCACCTAGAAAAGGCTGGCACATTTAGGCATTTGATAAATATTTGTTAAATAAATTAAGAGTTAGCATGACAATGACAATAGCTTGCATTATTGAATGCTCTATGTACTGGACATAGTGCTAAGGGCTTTAAAAAACCAAATTTAATCCTCACAACCTTTGAGGTATTCTTATGCTCACTTTACAGACTAGAGAATTGAAGTCATAAAGTTACAAATACTGGTTTAGCCACGTTCTAGCATTTACCTTGGGGAATATGGAAATGAGAAAAAAAGAGACTGAGTTAATTCACAAATTAAGGAAGGTTTGGAAAGAAAACAGAAAAAAAGGAGGGGAGAAAATTGTCAAAGAAGTAACAAAACAGAAAAAACTTGAAGAAACAAATTTCCAGATTAAAAGGGCATGATAAGTGTTCAGCATACCAAGACAGTCGAAAGTTTCAAAAAAGAAAAAATGGTCACCTACAAAAGAAATAAGATTCAGACTGGTATCAAGCTTCTCATCAGTACCTTGATAATGAAGAAGAAAAATGAGTTTGAACCTAGACCTATCTCAACTACCAATCAAGTGTGAGAGCACAATAAACATACTGCCACATAAGCAGGAACTCAATTTATCTACCTCCAACAAAGTAAGAACCAAGAAGACACAAGATATATCAGGACTAAATGGAAGTGCAAAGACAAGAGCATGGCAGTTCTGTGGTAGTCTTAGGAAGCAAGTGGTCCAAATTATAACAGAAACGTTAATAGGTGCCAGGAAAAATTTCTTTACAAAGCAAGTTAAACTAGAAGATCCTAATACAATGGTAAAGGCACAAGTTTCTGTTCCCAGCAACATTTAAAAAAAAGACAATTAGAAACTCTAGAAAAAACAAAGAGCTATACAAGAAAGACATAGTCCAAACAGTACCATCTTCCTCTAAGTAGCACAGAGGATATAATATTCTATCAATAGGGAAGAAAAATTAATTCTGACATACTACTGACTCCACAGTAGCCAACATTTCCAGGGTCATAACAAAAATACTTGTTTGATTTCAATATCTATACTGAACTCACAAAAATAAAAGGAATGCTCAAATATATCCAGCATATTATAACTGTTAACAGTCTCTACAAAAACAAGAATAAACATACAGTTGCCACATCTTTTGAGACAGGATGTCACTCAGTCACCCATGGTGGAGTGCAGTGGCATGATCACAGCTCACTGCAGACTAGACCTTCTGGGCTCAGGTGATCCTCCCACCTCAGCCTCCCGAAGAGTTGGGACTACAGACATGTGCTACCATACCTGTGTAGTTTTGTTATTTTTATAGAGACAAGGTCTCGCAATGTTGCCCAGGCTGGTCTGGAATCCTGGGCTCAAGCAATCCTCTTGCCTAGACCTCCTCAAGTTTTGGGATTACACACATGAGCCACCATGCCCAGCAAGTTGTCACTCTTACACAGTGGGGTTTCAAAAGACACAGTCATAGGTTGGAAAAAGAAATAAATAGAATGTTACTTAAATTTACAAAGGTAACACATATAAATCTAACATACAGTATATATGTTTGCTTATGTGTATATGTATGTGTTATACAAATTATATCAAAATTGGTAGAAAATGAAAAACTGGATGGATAATTGGGTGAATTTAACAAATTTTCATCTTTCAAAGTAGTGAGTCAATAAGTCATATCCAAAGTCAGTAAGTCAAGAACTAGTTATATAAACATATTATTTAGTTATGAAAGTAACTGTCTTATGAGAAGCAAGGCCCAGGATAGGAAAGGAACACTGATGCTTTTCACTTGTAATGCTTTTTATTTTTTCTTTTCTTTTTGAGGTCTCACTCTGTCACCCAGGCTGGAGTGCAGTGGCACGATCAAGACTCACCGTAGCCTCAACTTCCTGAGCTCAGGAGATCCTTTCACCTCAGCTTCCTGAGTAGCTGGGACTATAGGCACATGTCACCACACCTGGCTAATTTTTTGATTTTTTTTTTTTTGTAGAGATGATGTCTCACTATGTCGCCTAAGTTGGTCGTGAACTTCTGGGCCCAAGCAATCCTCCTATGATGCTTTTTAAAGGTAACCTAACGATAATAATGATCAGTCAGGGTTGAGAACCTTTGAATAACACCATGCTAATACCTCTTTTTCTCCAGATAAAGCAACTTTTTATAGTGTGTAATAATGCATGAATTAGAAGTTGGGCTATATTCTGGGAGAAAACAAACAAACAAGACATCTTTTTATAGTAACAATAGAAACGAGGAAAGCACTTTTAAATATTTTAGTCAGAAATGTATTTTCCACTTGCAGTTAAAAGTTAGAACATTGCCTTACAGTTAATCAGAGCAGTATTATAAAATAAATAAACACGTGAAGATCACTGCATTTAAGTATGAACAGAGAAATAAGCTTTTTGTGGATTTAAACCCAAAGACCTTTGGAAGACTGGCAAGAAGTAAATGTCAAGACAGAAAATCAAGAACATTTTTATTACAAGTATTCCTTACTACTGATAGCTACATTTGTTAGGCTTACTAGTATTTGCAGTAAACCTATTTCAAAAATGAATCTTTTTCTCTAAAATTTTTTCTGCTAATAAAGTCAGGACTTTGCCTACATGAGCCAAAAAATAAGTTTCTAAGAAAGGTGGTAAGCTCACTTGCCCTTTGCTTCTTAATGGAAGACTACGGACCCTAGATCACTCCTTATTTTTCAGGATAGTGTTTCAACTGTCCAGGTTCAATGTATGAAACAGAGACTCATGCAAACTTAAGAAGTAAAAGAAAACTTAACATCACTTCTGGTCCAGATAATTATCCTTATTTTTATAGATGGGCACATCAAAAACAGGAAAGGAAGTAAGCAAAGTCTATTGCTTCTAGTGAATATGCTGGGCATTTTCCATGTATTAATATTCAATTTTCACAACATTACCAAGAAGTAGAACCACAGCTCTAGTTTACAGAAGAAAAAGGCACAAAAATTGAATGACTTGACCAAGGTCATAAAGCTACCATGTAGCATTCACATACTTTACTACTTCTTGAATGTCTAATAGAACTTTTAGGAATACAAAGATAATAAGGTATATGTGCAATAAGGAATCTTTTAGAGGACATAAAATATCCGACAAAGTTCTTGATAATAATCTATATTCTAGTATCTGTAGTGAGGTAATTTTAACTTTGAGAAGAATTAATATACTAGGTATGAGGAACCAGAAATCATTCCATATATCAAGCAATGTTGTTTTTAGACATTGAAAGTCACACATTAAGAAACGTTTTGTTTATCTCATAGAAGTAAAAAGTAGAATAGAGGATACTAAAGGCTGGGAAGGGTAGGGGAAAGGAAGGATAGGGAGAGATTTGTTAAAGAATATACAATTACAGCTAGATAGGAAGAACAAGTTCTAGTGGTTTATAACACTATAGGATGACTGTAGTTGACAATATATATTATATAGTTTCAAATAGCGAGAAGGAGGATATTGAATGTTCCCAACACAGATAGATAATACATATTTGAGGTTACAGATATGCTGATTACCCTGGTCTGAGAACTACACATTATATGTAACAAAACATCACTATGTACTCCATGAATATATACAATTATTCTTTGTCAACTTAAGTAATTAAATTTAAAAATGTTTCATTTATGGTCACTGTTAGTAGGGTCTTCCAGCATGAAGAGTCATCTTATGCTAAAACTTATGCATCTTATGCATATAGTTCAAATGATAACCACAAGTTCAATCAAATCAGTCTTTTTTTTAAGAGACCAAATCTCACTATGTTGCCCAGGATGGCCTTGAACTCCCTGTCTCAAGTGATCCTCCCTCCCTAGCCTCTCAAGTAGCTGGAATTACTGGTGAGAACCACTGTTTCCAGCAAGTGCATATTTTAACCAGATATAAATATCGTGACCATGTATACTACTCAATGTACAGAGTATTCAAAGTATTTAAGTGATAAAATAGAAGTCTTAAAATCCCAAGAAACTGTCCTTTTTACATTTCTAGATTTAAGTGCAATTACTAACATGCTATATTTTAGTTATAAAATGAAAAACACTCTATAAGTGTTAGCTATCACCTACCATAAATTCGCAATTTATACCTTATATCACAAAATAACAAAAATAAACTGGAGAGTACAAGTCAATGTTTACTATACAATGAAATGTTTACTAAATAATGAACAAAGGTTACCTCTCTTTCTCAAGTTCTTCTAAATATCCAGTACTTTCTCTGCTTCCGTTTACAAACCCTCTTCTTGGAAATGAACCCATAGGGACAGGACTGCATTCTCCTGAGCGGCTTGATACAGATCCTTCACGGCTTCCGTATGAACGGAGGGACATTTTTGACCGTAGTTTCACGCCAGGGAAATTACTGCCATCTAAGTTAAGTTCTAAATAAAAGAAAATCAAGTTTCTATATGAAAACGGTTTTAAACGGTCTAAAATATTCCTAATGCTATTTTATTGTCTTAAAAGTGAAATCTTAGGTTCATATTTTAACTACAAATATATGACTGAATAAAAAAGTACTTAGAACTTTCCCTGCGAAGTCTGTTTGGGTTGGGGGGAGAAAAAGGAGAATGTTAAAGAATAACCAGACAAAATGTCCTTCCTTAAAATTCCCTCTAGATAATATTTTGGAACCCAAAAGTAATTTATCTGCATAGCTTCAATTATTAATAAACACTTCCCCTACTTTGACATTGGAATTTTCAAGCAACAAAATGAGAAAGACATTCCTTTAAAATTCTACTAAAAAGTGACTTATAATCAGCTTATGTATGTGAGAAGATAAAGCATTTCCATCCTGGATGAAGAAGACAAATACTTCTGAGACAATGGGCATAGTCTGTGGCATACAGAATACTAAAGTCCTATTTAGTGGCTGGCAGAATAGCAATGAGCTTTAAAAATAGCTGAATATTATCCAGGAAGGAATCTAAAATAGTTTATTCAAAGCCAGTTAAATGTTTAACTGAAGAATGACAAGCAAATAAACTTATTATATAGTATTTGTGCTTTAACAGTTACAGCCTGATGGTCAATCTGCATACCAAGAAAACTGATGCCAACACCCAAATCATGAGAAGCTGTCCTTGGACTATACACCTAAAGTTAACAATTGGAGCCTAGAAAATTATTTCAAAACATCTTTAAAAAATCTACCTTTAAGACGCTCTAATAAATCAATCTGTCCAGAAGAAGCCATAGCTTCATCTTCAATACTTCCTTGTAGTTGTTTAAGTACTTCCTGTTAAAAAAAAACAACAATATATTAACATGATAAGCTTCTAAATAACTTTTTCAAGATATGATTCTGTTTCTTGGCATTTAGATATGCTGAGAAAACACTATGAAAACCTGCCATATGCTATGAAGCACTCTACATGTTACATAAAGAATAATAAATCATACCCCAATAGCAGTAATAGTGATATTTTGTGATAATGGTGGTTATGGGCCATCTCTGCAAGATACTATACAGAGCATGCTAAGATACATCCATCATCTCTGACTTTTAAAAAAACACAAAAATGCAAATTATTCCCATTTTTCAGATAAACCACTTGAGACCCAGAAACTTGGCCCAAGCCACAAAAGCTAGTTATATGTTTAGAATTCATGTCTCTTAAACTTGTATCAACATGACCATAAAAAACACCAAATCAACACATTATCTGCTATTTAATGATGTAGTAAATTTCAAGCTTTTATATATATTTAAGTATATTCTACTGATATACTAATTTATATTTAGTGGATATTCAACTGTTTGCTCATTGCCTCCTGGCTTTCTTTCTTTCTTTCTTTTTTTTTTGAGTCAAAGTCTCACTCTGTCCCCCAGGTTGAAGAGCAGTGGCATGCTCATTGCTACTGTAGCCTTGACCTACTGGGCTTAGGTGATCCTTCCACCTCAGCCTTCCAAATAGCTGAAACCACAGGCATGCGCTACCATGACTGGCTAATTTTTTGATTTACTGTGGAGATGAGGTCTCAGCAAGTTGCCTGGGCTGGTCTCAAATCCCTGGCTCAGGCAATCCTTTCGCCTTCGCCTCCAAGTGCTGGAATTACAGGCATGAGCCACCATGCCCAGCTCCTCCTGATTTTTGATGCCATTCTTTTCTCTCCTATGTAAATCTTTTCTTGATAAATTTTTCTCAAGTAATTTTGGAAGCTTTTGTCTTCTACCAGTTTCTCTATCCTTATATTTGTGAACTGTGGCTTTTACTGCATGTTCCTTAATAGTAACTTCTATTACTTTCCATTTACAGAGGCATTGCATTCTAGCTTTCAGCATGGCTCTTTGTTTGGCCA
The DNA here is from genome assembly GCF_000164805.1 of Carlito syrichta. NCBI lineage: Eukaryota > Metazoa > Chordata > Mammalia > Primates > Tarsiidae > Carlito > Carlito syrichta. The sequence continues at coordinate 92,571 of NW_007248790.1, forward strand.
ATTAGGTTTTCCAAATGCAAGACAGCATATCGGGACATTTACAAACTTAAAGTGATCCATAAATGCACTGAAAAGAAAATCTGTCAAAAGGTAAGTGAATGTAGCAATCAATGATAGTTTCACTGGTTTATCTTGCCAGTGACATGTAAGCACTAAAAACAAAATCCCTGTTAATAGTAAATGGCCTGTGACCTTAGGAACTGACCTTCAAATAACAGATTTCAAATGTTGACGTTTGAAAGGCTTGGGTAAGCAGAAGTGAGAACATGGAGGTAACTGGTATTCATGTTCAAAATATCACATCCAGAGTACATCACATCTGTGAGACAGAAAACAAATTTGCACAGGGATATCTCCCTTCAAGGAATGTTGAGTACCCCAAAATGCCTACTATAAAATTCAGGGCACTATCTCATCCATAAAGTTTGAGAACTACCACTGCAAGCTATCTGTGCAAGCTACGTTTCCAGGATCCCAATTCTCCTTCCATTCACTGCTACTGCTTGTACATCTTCAATGATTCTTTTATTTGAGTCAGGGTCTCACACTGTCCACCCAGGGTGAAGAGCAGTGGTACAATCACAGCTCACTGCAGCCTTGAACTCCTGGGCTCAAATGATCCTCCTGCCTCAGTCTCCCAAGTAGCAGGAGTGTACCACCATGACTACCTAATTTTTTCTATTTTTTGTACGGCAAGGTTTCCCTTTGTTGCCCAGGCTGGTCTCGAATTCTTGGGCTCAAGTGATCCTCCTGCATCAGCCTCCCAAAGTGCTCAGATTACAGGCATGAGCCACTATGCCCACTCAATGCTCTTTAAATCCTATCCCTACTTCCTATGCTTCCCCATCTCACAATTCAACAACTATCCTTGTGCAGGTAACTTCCAATTATATAACTGAATCCTAACCTCACTTGCAAACTTCAGACTCACTTTCCCAATTGACTGATAGATATTTTACATCTGAATGATATGCACCTCACATCTAATTGTCCAGAACTGATTTGTCATTTTGTGCCATTAAAACCTGTCCTTTGTCTTGTATTCTCTCAGTTAAATGGCATTATCCTTCTCTGCCTCCTCCTGCTCAAATTCTTAGTACTTACTCCTTCACATCCACAATCAGTTATCAAATTCTGTTGATTATATCTCTATTATCTCTCTTACTGCTACTTAATATTTTTACTGTCATTATTCTGGTACTAACCTATCTAAGTTACTAAAATAATCTCCCAAATGGTTCAACTTTGTACAGAGCTGTCAGAGTGACCCTTTTAAGGCACAACTTTGATCAGGTGATACTTTTCCAAAGCCTACAGTGGTGATTCTGAAGCTTCAGCAAGGATCAGTGTCACTCAAAGAGCTTGTTAAAATATGGACTGTTGATTCAGTGTCTGGGGTAGAGGCTGAGAATCTACATTTTGAGTATATTCTCAGGTGGTGCTGATGTTGAAAACAGAATCACTAAGATGTTAACAATGTTATTCCATGGAGGTTGAGATTATAAGCAATTTCCTTTTTTGTTTGTTCTCTAATTTTTAAATAGTATGTATTACAAAAATGTTTTTAGAAGGTATAAAGATTTACGAGTTTTAAAACTGCAATAAAAAACCCTTGATATGCCATAGAACATATATCTAATTGTTCAAAACTAATGGTACATTAATGGTGTTAATAATAAAAAATTAAATTAACATTAAAAAAAGAAATTAAAAGGCCAAGTAAGCTTAGATGTCCAACAAGAATTAAATAAACCATGGCATTAGTCATACAATTAAACAGTATGCAACTATAAAAATATAAACTCTGACATGATAATATATTATGCAGAAACACACATACTGCAAAATATGATTCCATCAAATGCATGGTTGTATAAATATACAGAGGAAAATATATATACTATTTAAGGGTTACTTCTACCACTGGTGATAGGATAATGAATCTTTCTTTAAAAAGGTGATTCGATAATTCTTTTGTCTAATTTCCTAATCTAAAAAAAGGTGAATATGCCCAACTTGTAAAAAAGTCATATTTTTCAAAGTTTCTGTACATATTTGTTAAAAAACTATTGATGAAAGCTATAAGCATAAAGGCAAAAAATTATTGAAATTTAAGGTTTAGCAAATTTTTTAAGATTCTCAAAGTACACCTTGGAAAGCTACTAACTTATTCTAATGATGTACTTAAATTATTTTTGTTTGTTCTTTGAGTTATGAATCTCACCAACAAAAACTGTACACGTTAACTTACAGTCACATCCAGTTACTTTGCCTTAAGATGATATCATCTAGTATGACTTACATTACTCACTGGTCTTCTTTGGACAGTTATGGCTATTCCATAATGAAAATTAACCTCAAGTAATTTTTTTCTGTTTTATTGAGGTACAACATACATATAAAAAGTATACTAATTCTAAGTATTCAGTGAATTTCTATACCTATGAAATCACCATACAGAGCACTTCTAGCACCTCAGAGGGTTCTCTTGAGTGCCTTATCTTCATTTGCCAGAGGTGAGCACTATTCTGACTTCTTTAACAGAAGTTTGGCATGCTCATCTATTAAAATTCGTTTATATAAATATAACAAATTTTGTCTAAATAGAACTTTGTAAAAATAGAACCATACAGTAAACAGTCTTGTGTCTCACGTTTCTTGTTCATAACAGTATCTGTGAAATTCATTCACGCTCTTGCATTATCAGTTCATTATTTTGTAATGCTGTGTAGTATATAGTAGTCCACTGTATGAATACACTAATTTATGTATCCTAATTCCTCTTAATGGAGCATTTGGATTGTTTAGAGGCTATTACGTAGAATGTCACTATGAACATTCTTGCTCATTCTGTTAGTGGACATATGCATTCATATCTCTTGAATACATTTCTGGGATTCAAACGCTGAGTCACAGGATTTAACTTTAAAAGAAACTGCTGAAGTGGTTTTTTTATACTCCTACCAGCAATGTCTGAGCATTCCAACACTCCACATATGGTGTGATCAGTCTTTTAAATTTCAGTTATTTGAGTAGGAGTGAAATGGTCTTTGCATTTCCCTGATGACAAATGATGCTGAATCCCTTTTCATGTGCTTACTGGCCATTTATCTTCCTTTCTGACTTATCTTTCTAAGTCTTTGGGCTATATTTTTAAAACTGGACTATCTTTTTTTTTTTAAAACTGGTTTCTAGGAATTCCTTATATATTCTGAACCAAGTCATTTGTCAGATATATGTGTTACAAATATTTTCTTCTCAATGGCTTGTCTTTTCCTTTCCTTTCTTTCTTTCTTTTTTTTTTTTTTTTAATGATTTGCAGTCTCACTCTGTTGCCCAGGCTAGAGTGCAGTAGCATCATCAAGGCTACCATAGTCTCAATACCCTGGGCTCAGGTGATCCTTCCACCTCAGCCTTCCAAGTAACTGGAACTACAGGCATGAGCCACCACACCTGGCAAGTTTTTTGATTTATGTAGAGATGAGGTCTCCCCATGTTGCCCAGGCTGATCTTGAACTCCTCAGCTCAGGCAATCCTCTCACCTTGGCCTCCCAAAGTAAGGAGATTATAGGCATGAGCCACTGTGCCCAGGTGCCTTTTCATTTTCCTAATGAAATCTCTTAAAAAAACATAGGTTTTTAATTTTAATGAAGTTCATTTTATAAAGTTTTTCTTTTATGTTTCATCTTTTGTCTTAAACTTTGTCTACTCCAAAGTCCAAAAGATACTACCTGTTTTCTTCTAGAAGTATACTAAAGTCTTTTGATGAACTAAAAGTTTTTAGATTTAATAAAGTATCAAAGTCTAATTTATTGTTTTTTCCCCTTTCATGGTTAGTGCTTTGGCAAAGAATGCCTAGTCCCAGGACATGAACTATTACCTATGTTTTCTTCAAGAAGTCATTTTGTTTTTTCTTTTACATTTAGGTCTATAACACATCTTGTATTGATTTTTGCATATGATATAAGGTAGGGCTCTGGATTCTTTTTTCCATACAGATATCCAACTGCCCTTGCATCATTTGTTAAAAAGATCACCTCTTTCTACTGATTTGCAGGGATGCCTTGGTCATAAATCAGGTGATCACATATGTGTGGACATTCTTCTGAATTCTATTTTGGTTCCTCTATTAGTCAAGTCTAAATACCACACTGTTTTAATAACTTTATGCCAACTTACATTAATTCTTAGCCACTAGGTGTTCAAATATTGTTTTTGCTTCATTCTCTCTGCCTTGAGACTTCAATTACGTTTGCTTGTCTCCCTCTTAATTCTCACATACAGTTTCTCTGTTTCCATTTTTATTCTCCCTGGGCTTCACTTTGAATATTTTCTACTGACATTTTTTCAAGTTCATTAATTCTGTCTTCTCATTAGTTCACTAATTCTGTGTTCAACCTGCTGTCAAGCTCACCTAATAAGTTATTATCAAATACATTTTAAATGCTAGAATATCTGATTCTTTTTTATTACAGATTACAATTCTATCAATATTTTCCATCATTTCATTCACTTTTTTTCCCTCAAGAAATTTATAATACTTATGTTAAAATCTTTGACTTCTAATTCCAATATCTAGATCATCTCTAGGTTTGCTTCTATCATCTATTTGTTCTCTTGATTATCAGTGATATTCTCATTTCTTTGCATTTCTTATAACTTTTGACTATATGCCAATCATGTACACAAGAGGAAGAGACTTAAGACGACTGATCATATTTCCTTTAAGAGAGTTTGCTCTTTCCACTGTTGGGGGTCTGATCTCCTTAATCCAATCAGAAACTGAAAATGAACTGGGACCTTGTTGCAGTTTTAAGTTCATATCTGGTATGGTTTTCCCAGTTCCTTGAATGTGTCCCTTTATATTTAGATTGAAAATATGAAAGCTCCATCTTCTCAGCTCTTAACGTCTTATCCCATTCAGCTATAAAATCTGACATTTGTCTTGAATGGAAAACCAGCCACATTTGATACGGTGTGTAGGTCTCCCTCTAACAGGTCTCCTAAGCATTGCAGGAATATGGGGTATTTCACTTTGCCTTTATATCTCAGCCTCATTCTCCAGTGGCACTTATCTATTTAGCATTAAAAGTTCTGTCTCTTGGAGACTGTGATCTTAGGTCTTTAATCTCCAGCTCCACAAAGTTCTATCTCAGACAAATGTCTTCAGAGGAAAACTCAAGACATTTTCCAAACTTGAAAAAGTAATGCATCTCTCCCTATAGCAGGGCTTTGTCTTCTAGCATTCTGCCTTTTTAGTCCAACCCTAACCTAATACATCACAACAAGACTCAGCCAATGTTCCATGGTAAAATTAGCCATGCATTTGTAGTTCCTCTAAATGCCAATACTTCACATTTACTCTCATCTTTGTCAAGACCTCCAATAGTTTCTTTCCCCCAGTGGAGTCCTTCTGTCTATGCCAATGATGAATCTTAGTCCATATCCAGAATCAATATCTCCAGTGAAGAAAATCACCAGTAATCTCAGTTCACTGGAATTATACACTTCTTAACACTTCCACAGTTCTCCAATGTCTTTTAAGTGAGGTATTGGGCAGCAGATAGCAGACACCCTCACTGCTGCCCTGCCTGTTGTGCCCTTCACAACACATCTTTCCTTTAATAAACCTTATGTCTTAATTTTTTTTTTTAAGTATGGTTTTTGTATTTTATCCTGTATTTTCTAGTTGCTGAGTGGGACTGACCACCTGGGGTTGCATACTGCATATAACCTAGAGCTCTCAGTTTCAAAGAGTTAAAAAAGAAAATGCATCACAACTGCATCACAGTTTCAAACAAAATGTTTCAAGAAGTGCTTTTGAGAAATGGTAGCTTTTAAAATATATATGTAGTAGAAAATATTCATTTGTATTTATAAATTCTAGAAGCTCAGTTAGAAAAATTACATGCAATCACACATTGTTTTAGCAACATTTTAAGATTTTAGGAACATTAGGGAATTATTCACTAGAGATAAAATATGCTGCGGTCATATCAGTAATATTTATCTATCAGCAGTTGTGTTATTTTTTGGGGGGGGTTGCTATTTGACCCACTTTTGTTTATCTTAGTACATCACAGTTATAGATTCTTTCATTACCAGATATAAATACATTTGATTATTAAATCTTCAAAATATATTATAAAATGTGTCAATTTGAATTTTTTTCACATTCTGAAAAGATAAATATTTTACACTTACATGGTTTTACAGTTTTATAGATCATGTATAAACATGTCATCACAATATAGTAAAGATACAAATTAATGCTCCATTAATAATTTGTCGACAGATAATTCTTCCTATACCATGCCATCTTTTAGCTCAAATGCTTTATATCTCTATACAACCATATTTACCTGGTTGCTTTGCTCAGCATTTTAAAGTCAGTTTAAACAGTTCTAGCCCTGGAGTAAAAAATACAGTACACAATTTTAAGCTTAGCACAATTTTGGCAAACTTTTCTAGTTTAGGTAATTTTGCATTTATCTGATTCTAGGTCATCTAAACCCCATGCGATCTCCATTTTATTTTGATTACAAAAAAATTTCAAACATACAAGAGTATGGAGAATATTATAATACACCTCCATGTATTTTCACACCCCACTTCAATAAGTACCAACTTATGGTCAATCTTCTTTCATCTACACCCATACTCACTTCTTTTATTTCCATTCTTCCACCCAAAACTTATTTTGAAAACAAATCTCAGACATATAATTCTGTAAACATTCCAACATGTATATTTAAAGAAATTATTTCTAAGCACAACCACAATGCCATCATTGTACTTCAAAAATAAATTATTTCCTTAATACCCTAAAAAATACAGAGTTCATAGTTCCCTAACCCTTAATACACATCATTTCCCTGGCTGCCACACACAACACACACACACTGCTATGTAATCAATAGCAAAGCAGTTTCCTCTTTTGCCACTAGATGGTACTGCTGCATAAATTTTAGACTTCCTTAGTTTAAATAATCTAGTTGGAGGAGACATGCCTTGCCTTGCCTTTCTTTGGGGTAAATAGGTTAATGATCAGGAAACATAATTCAAGATAATATATTCCAAAGTCTAATACATGATTTTAAGGAAATAAACATCATTTTGGATTAACTTCAATGTAGGATATGCTGATGGTCTCAAAAGTGTCTACACAAAGCAATTTTCTAAGACAAAATAGGGTTCCTGCTCTAGAACAGCATAAAGCTTCTTTATTTTTTTTGAGTTGGAGTCTCATTTTGTCACTCAGACTAGAGTGCGGTGGCACGCTCCCAGGCATCGCAGCCTCAACCTGTTGGGCTCAGGCGATCCTTCCGCCTCAGTCTTACAAGTAACTGTAACTTTAGGTGTGTGTTACCACATCCAGCTAATTTTTTTATTTATTGTAGAGATAAGGTCTCATCATGTTGCCCAGGCTGGTCTTGAACCTGTGGGCTCAGGCAGTCCTCTCACCTCGGCCTCCCAAAGTGCTGGGATTATAGGCTTGAGTCACCATGCCCAGCCAGCATAAAGCTTCTTAATGAAGAGACACATATATAATTTCATTGTAAGGCTGTAATTGCTATGATACTATGTATCTAATCCATGAAATACATGAATGGATTTGCAAGGATGTCTTCATAAGTACATGTTGAATAACAATCGATTCATGGTTGAATTCAGGCATTATCTGAAGTGCCACTCTTTCTGATGTATACAGGTTGATCATCCTATATCTGAAAAGCTCCAAAATCCAAAGCTTTCTGAGTAGTATATATGCCACTCAAAGGAAATGCTCATTGGCACACTTTAGACTTTGGATTTCTGGATTAATGCAAACATTCCAAAATTTTCTTATAAATCCAGAATACAAAACACTTCTGGTCCTAAGCATTTTGGATAAGGGATACACAGCCTGTACCCACGTGAGTAAATGGTTAACCTGATAATCTACTGCAGAAATTTAAGGGTGTGACTTGTCACTGTGAGAGACCCTCTACTTCAGCATGGAGATGGATTTGAGGGTAAGTCAAAATATTTCCAAAAATGAATTGTGAATTTGCTTCAGTAGTTAAATAAAAACTTAAAAGAAAAGACATCAGAGTTCTGTACTACAAAAAAGATATTTATTATTTGGATAGGCCTGCCAGGAGTTCTCTGCAAAATATACCATATCAAAGTAGATGAAATAATATTTTAATCCTAAACTTTTAAACTTTAAAAAACACATACCATGTAATAACAATTTGAGAAGTATTGTGTTGATCAGTGTTAAAATACCAAACTACTCTTTTTTAACCTATTAGAGGAAACCAATTCAGGTATTTTTAGAGTCACCTATAGTTTTAAAATGTTTGTTTATAGTCTACCTTATTTCCAAAAGAATTTTAAGTAGGTATTTGGATATCGGTTATTGCTGGAGACAGTTTTACCATAGAAGTAGGTAACCAGAGTAGAAAAAAGATTGACAGAAAGATAGAATAGCACACATGAGTAAAAGGCTGAACCTTTATGATACTGGATATAAAAGGTAAAAGAGGAGCAAAATTGTTACTTCAGTGATACACAAAATCCTGGAGAATAGGGGAGACCTTGAAATGCACAGGAAGAAAACTAGGATGGAAGAGGAAATGAGTAAGGAGTAAGAGTAGTGAACAGACAGGAAGAACAAGCCAGGAATTCAGATGTTAAAACAGCCAAAGGGCAGAAACAACCCAAAGCAGGAAGAATTTTTTTAAATGAAGGTGGTGACATTTTTGTTGATGATATCCGATTCTATAAACTTATTAAATTCAGTGAGAAGAGAATCTAAGTAACTGGGAATTAAAACAGGTAAAGTTTTAACCTCAATAATTTTAAAACTAGCATGATTTTCCCAACACAGACTAAGTATTTTATAACATTTCTTGAAGGTTATCACAGATTTTCAACACAATCTGGCAAGGAAATGTTAGGGCTTGATGGTGCCATGGAAATCATCTAGACTAGTGCAATGCCTGTATTTTCCAAATAAGACAACTTAAGTCCTAAAGAATAACCAGAGATCATATGGTTCAGTTTGTGGCAAAGCCAAGGATAGGTCCAAGTACTGACTTTCAGTTCAGGCCTCTTTCCACTAGGGCATCCTGATTTTCTTGATCATCTATCACTGCAGCATTTAAGGGGTGACAAGATCTGAGGAAGTGGAGAAGGAAGGCTATACTTAATATTTGAGATATATTCTAAAATCACGAGACTGGTTTCTATGAACTACACAGAAAACCTTGCCTCAGTATAATATGTTGAAGTTGGTTTCTTATTTTTAATTTTTAAAAAATCTGAGAAATAACTAATTCATCATTGGAGTTTTACATTTATTTTCTTTATATGACTCACTGGATGAATTCAGTGTATTTTATTTGGAAATATAAATGCTAACTTTTGTAGGAAAGAGCTCACATATTACTGATTAACTTAAAATACTCTTTTTAAGTAAAGTGTCTTACCCCAAGTTTGCAAGAGGGAATACTGAATAAAAATGAATAAACTACAAATAAAAGTCACAGTCTTGATACCTTCATATTAGATGCCTCAGTTTCCAGTTTTGTGAGGTGATTGGAATTATCTTCTAGCTCTTGTCGAAGATTTGAGTTCTCCATCTTCAGTGCCTCAACTTGCTTTAACAACTGATCATATGAAGCTGCAGCCATCCTTGGCTACCCTTGGACCTATAAGGTTAAAAAGGATTTTGAAATTCACTACTAAAAAATATAGTGGCTGCTTGTTTTTAAAGAAAGGGATAAAGGATACAAAACTCTTGAGACATTTAATAAGAGGATTGTGTTAATATATGATAGTTTTTAGTCTCAAAATAACATTGTTCAAGTTGTTCAAGCATCTTGTTCAAGCATCTTCCTAAGAGAATGAAACACTGGAGTCTTGGTTTAAGAAAAACAGAACTGAAATGAAAGAGAGATCCTAAGCAGTGTTTGAATACATTTTTCTTTTCACAGGTGGATAAAATTTCTATCAAGTAAGAATTTTTTTCAAGGGTTTAAAGATATTTTACTTGCTCTTACAAGCAAACCTAGAGACCGTAATGTGGTGAGAAATTTATTTATATCAGTAATATTACTTTATTTCTGGATTTTGTCTGATAGTCACAGAATTTTAGAGCCAGAATGAATAAATGAGATTACATATTCCATTTCATAATTTTTCATTTGAAAAAAGTCTAGTCTTAAACATTTTCCATGGTAAAATAGTTCTGAAGTTAGAAGAAACTCTCATTAAAAGGCAATCATTTAACAAATATGAGTACGAAGGAGAACATTAGACGAAGATGTTAAATCTTTTTGATAGGAAGATGGGAAGATGATAAATAAGAATTACTAATATAAAGTTCTATTATATTTATTCAAAAGGATGAATATGATAGGCCATGCTGTGACATATGTGGTCTTGGAACCCACTCTGCTCAAATTGAGGCCAAAAGACACCTAAAGAAAATGGATGAACTTAAGCGCAGAGACTGTAAAAGAGAAGTGAAGCACACTCTTGGCAGTTAATTGTATGACTAAGAAAGAAGAGGGGAGGCAAGGAAGACACAGAAGACATCCAGATAGTAAGACCTTGGCATGAAGAATTATAGAATGCTAGGAGTTATATTATGATTAACCAAGTAAGAGTCAGAAGATCCACATTCTTTTTTAGTTTATGCCAAACTCATTTTGAAATAAAACGCTGCCTATCTTAAATATTTAATAGCTAAAAAGTATGAAATAACACTTTCAATAGTTTGTACTTAAGTAATACCTAAAGATCTTAACATGAAAACAAATGCTTCTATAATATGAAATCTACTATATAGAATAAGGTAGATAGGTTGTAACACTGGGTTGTTGCGACAATACTGGAGTTCAGTAACTGGAAGGCCCTGTCAATGGGAAATCAAAGGACTCAGATCTAGTCAGTTCTATAATGGCTAAAGTCAACAATAATCCTGCTACAACAATCCAATGACATTTGAGGAGGAATTTGGGTACTAGGGATGGGAAAATCACTTACAAAAGTCGTTATGGCTGAAAAGAATGAGACTAGACTTGTATTTGGGGTCTAATAATTTCAGGCCTGGTCATGGTTTAACCTTTGCTCCTTTGTTTTTATTAGTTTCATAATTTGTAAGTGGCCACATTATCTGCTTTAATATAACTTATACTTACTAATAATGTTAGGATTAGTAACAAAAAGTAGGCTGAAAAATAAAAGTGCTATGTAAATGTAAGTTATATTACAAAATTTACATGTAACATAAACTTTTCAGTAAGACTTAATATTGATCCACAGTTAAAACTCCCCCTTCTCTGACCAAGGGACAAGTAGTGCAGAAGTAATTCAGCCTTTTGAAAAAGACAGAGAAGACATCTCAAAAATGAAGGAGAAATTCATAAGAGTGATCATTTTTCTGTTTTGCATCATACCATTAATAAGCAGGTCTGGAGACACAGTACATGAAAAATCATATAACAGAGGTAGAGATTGGACAGAATTCTAAACATGCAAGTCTTAAAATTCTTTATTTCAAATAAAATTAACAGGTAATTTTACACCAAAATAACAAAACAAAAGGTAATAACAGAGAAAAAAACACACAGGTCTACTGAGACTCGAAAGTTACAAACCTAAACAATCACAAAAACAACCAGGTGAGCAGAGACTAAAAGTATTTTTCATTAAAGAAATTTTAAAAATTCAATCCTTCAGATGGACAATTAAACCTCTGATCTTCTTTTTTTCCCCCTCCACTCCAGAGTCCCAATCACCAAAGTCCTTTCTGCTCTAAAAAGGATCTAATTTTATGAAGAAAAAAAAAAAAGATAAGCTGTTTCATGGAGAACTACCATACCTCATATTCTTTTAGGATGTTGCAGTCATCCTGCCCCAACCAAAAACTGCTTTATACAAAAGTTGAGAAATCATAAATTTATTTTGGAAAGTCTTTTCTTGCAATCACAAGAACTGCATACCAAACATATCTTAACTGCAAGTCACTCAACAACATTTTTTAAAAATATGAAACTTGTGTGATCATCTTGCAGCTGCCATACTTCATGAATGGAAAAACCCCTGAATCTTTCACTTTCTGAGAGCATGCAAACATCCCAATTTGCTCTTCTATAGTTAAGATAACCATTAAAGAGATGCCCCTATCCCGTAAGTGTAGGGTAGGGGAGAAGAAAGCAAAAGAACTGTTATCTAGACTTTTATCCACATATTCATGGGAAAACAAATTTACAAGTATTGTAAGAAATTAGGCAAAAAGTTTCAGCAGGCAAAAGATACTCAATCTTAGTTAAATCTGGAGGATTCATTATTACTAATTTCAGAAGTTTGGGATCACTTTTTAAAAAATTAGAACTGTTATTATTGTTTTTAGTGGAAATCAAATATATATTTATCAGCACTTTTAGTTGGTAATGAAATAACAGGAAAATACAAATAGAAGGCAGGAAACCAAAATAACTGCAAAAGACTACTTTGCTCAATGCTATGCAAACAAATTTGAAAACCTGAATAAAAGATAATCTACTAGAAAATACAATTCATCAAACTGACCCCAAAAGAGATGAAAAATCAAATAAAATTTACAATAAAAAACACAATTAGAAAATCGATTATCACATTTAACATATTAATAGATCTACACACACAAAAAAATCCTACGTTCATGCTGAAGATGACAAGAAGACATTTTACAACTTCAATACTCCTTTTTTTTTTTGAGTGAGGGTTTCACTCTGTTGCCCAGACTGGAGTGCAGTGGCACGATCACAATTCACCACAGCTTCAACATCCTGGGCTAATACCCATTCTTATTGAAAATACAGAATAAAAAAGGAACATTTCTTTAACATGACACATTAGCCTCAAAGTCAGTACCATACGTATTGCAGAAATCAGGAAGGTCCATTTTTACCATTCTATTACTCGTAATATTAGCCAACACAATTAATGAATAAAATTAGAAAAAATTAGGGATACTATTTACAGATAATATAATTATATCAAAAGCATATCCAAAAGTATCAACTATATATTACAATAATATAATTTAGTAATATAGTGTAATACAAAATATACAGGAATCATTCCTATACCTGTGCAAAGAAAAAACAGAAGACGAAATGAAAGAAAAGACTCCATTTACAATAAAAAGATAAAATATCTATGAATAAACTGCATACAAAGTATTCAAAACATGTACGTGGAAAATGAAAATACTTCTGAAAGACACAAAAGTAGATCAACAAATGGAAATACATCTTATTCTTGTATACAAAGGTTCAGCATCATAAACATGTCATTTCTCCCTAAGTTAATTTATAAATTTTATAGCCCCAGTTAAAATACCATATAAAGTTTGTGTTTTGTTTTCTGCAGCCAGACATTAAAAAAAACAAGCAGGCTAGGCTCGGTGACTCAGCCTATAATCCCAGCATTTTGGGAGGCCTATGTGAGTGGATTGCCTGAGCCCATGGGTTCAAGACCAGCCCGGGCAACTCATCTCTACAATAAATAAAAAATTAGCCGGGTGTGGTAGCGCACACCTGTAGTTCTGACTACTTGGGAGGGCTGAGGCGGAAGGAATGCCTGAGCCTAGCAGGTCGACACAGGGGTTGCTAATGCACTCCAGCCTGGACAACTGAGTGAGACTCCAATTCTAAAAAAAAAAAAAAAAAAAAAACCAAGCAAATATAGGAAAATATGAAAAAAAGAAGAGCATATAGTAGAACTACTACATATTAAAATATTGCACAAAGCATAAATATAGCTAAAACCAAACATGTGGTTAACTATATTGTACCAATAAGTTAATTTCTTAGTTTTGATCATTGTAATAAGGATATATAAGATGTTAACATCAGGGGAATCTGTAAAGGGTATATAGACAAACTGTACTATTTTTTCAACTCTTCTGTAAGTCCAACGTTATTTAAAAATTGAAAGCTTTTTAAAAAGCTGTAATACTGGCATAAGAATAGATCAACCACTGAAAAACAATTTAAAAAAATCCAGAAGTAAACACATATACATTTAGTATATGATAAAGGTAGCATCTCAAAACACTTGTAAAAAGATGAACTTTAAATTAGGAGTACCAGGAAATAAGAAGTCATGAAGAAAATTTAAAAACCTGCGTCTATTCCTCATAATACATACTAGGATAAACTGAAAAATAATAGAGATTTAAATGTTTTTAAAAATTTAATTGCATTTTAATTATGGAAAGTTTTATTTTTAAACTAATGATATTTAAATGGCATATACTCTCTTCAAAGGAGGGTGGCATGGAACATTTTTATTATAATTTGTAAATGCGTGTAAGGCATGAAGGCTAACTGGAGCTCTCTGAAGTGAGGTCTGTAACTACATTAGGTATAACAAACAGATTCTTACAGTACTTCAAATAGGGAAGTTTCTATTTGGTAAAAAGCACAACTACATTCATTCATTCATTTATTTGAGTTGGGGGTCTCACTCTGTTGCCCAAGTTGAAGGGCAGTGACACAACTACATACATATGTACATACATACATACATACCTACATACATAGATACATACATACATACATACATACATACATCTATCTACATTAGGGTCTTACTCTGCTACCCAGGTTGGAGGATTAATCAATCCATCCATCCATCCATCCATCCATCCATCCATCCATCCATCCATCCGAGTTGAGGTCTTGTTTTGCTGCCAAGGCTGGAGGGAGGACAGTGGCATGATCATGGCTCACTGAAGCCTCAACATCCTGGGCTCAGGAGATCTTTCCGCTTCTGCCTCCCAAGAAGCTGGGACTATAGGTGTGTACGACCACACCTGGCCAATTTATTTTTTATTTTTTGTAGAGATGAGGTCTAGCTATGTTGCCTAGGCTGGTCTCGAATTCCTGGGCTCAAGCAATCCTCCCACCTTGGCCAAACCGCTGGTATTATAGGCATGAGCCCCCACACCCACTCACAACTACTTTTAAATAATAGGGATTTATTTTGTTCTTTGTATTGCAATTGGAAGTGGGTATTAATTCATGTACTTCCTTACTTTACTTACATATTCACTTATTAGTTTCTTCCTTAACAATATAAATGTTGAGGATATCCATTTTTATCTTAGTATAGCTTTATCCATGTTCCACAGGTTTTAGTATAAAGTGTTATCTTTATTTCTAGATGACTCATAATTTCAATCTTGATTTCCTCTTTGATCTAGGGGATACTTTTAAGATCCTTCTCAATTGTCAGATATATAAGGCTTTTGAGTCATCTTTTCATTGTCACTGATACATTGTTTTTTAGATTAATTGAAGACTGCTGCTTATAAAATCGTTATTACTTGGAATTTTTTAAAGTTTGCCTTGTAGTTAAGAACACGAATAATTTTCATAAATATCCAACTAAGATTTTTCAAAAAGGAAAAATGTACAAAGTTCTATAGCTATTTATTAACTATAGCATATTATTTGAATCCTCTATATATGCTCTTATTTTATTGTGTTTTTTATATGTGAAATTCAGAAAGCCTCTCATATATTGTGTACTTACAATATGCCATGCATTATAAATGCTCTCCATATATTATCTCTCACAGTCACCTATGAGGTACGTGTTGTATATATTACTCCTCATTTTGAGTTAAGAAAAATGGGACACCAAAATGGAAAACAACTTCCTTAAGAACACAGATCAGGATTCAAATCTGTATTTGTTTCTAAAGATTATGCTCTTAAAGACTGTGTAACATAACCTCTGTTTGGCATTCACAATCTATTAGATCGAATAATAGTCTACCTTCCATACATATTTTCTATTAAATCCCAAGGTAACCCTTCTCTTTATGTCTCTCTTTACTATCCCCTACACATTATTTCACACTTTTGTATTTTTGCTTATACTTCTTATGTTTTTGAATACCACATCCATTTTTTTCTCTGTTTTGTTATATCCTTGTCCTTTAAGGTCCAGCTCAGTTGACTCACTAAAACTTTCTTGTCATCTACAGCAAATACTAAGTTTTTCTGCTGACTGAATAATAAATACTCTATAACTCGGCCTGACTGTTCTCTAATTATGCCATTTTACTTTGGGGCTTTTTTGCCTTACCAGCTAGATCATCAACATCATTAAGACAAGGTCCATATCTAATACCTAGCTTATGTAATTCCCCAAATGCTTTACTCAGTGACAACCACATAAAAGACATGCAAGAATGAACAGAAATAGTGCATTATCAGCCACAGAGGGCAAACAACAGAAAAAGAGGGCACAAATTCAGATAATGTCCAAGATAACTTTTTCATTAAAAGAATAAGACAACAGATTCTTCTCTATGGCTATACAATTCAAATCAACAAACATTTAAAAACTTATTATCCACAAGATACTGCACATATTATATTATATCAAATTATAAGGGGGTGTTATGGGTTGAACTGTGTTTCCTCAAAAGATACTGAAGTCATAGGTACCTATGAATGTGACCTTATTTAGAGACAGGGTCTTTTTAGATGTAATAAGATTAAGAAGAGGTGATACTGGATTAGAGTGAGCCCTAAACTCAATGACTGGTGCCCTTATAAGAAGGTCATATAAAGAAGAGGGACAAAGAGACACACAGGGAGAATGTCTTGTGATAACAGAGGCAGACACCAGAGTGAGGCAGCTGCAAGCCAAGGAATGCCAAAGATAGCAGGCAACCATCAAAAGCTAGGCAAGAGGCATGGAACAGATTCTCCCTCATCAGAAGAAACTGCCTTGCCAAGACATTGATTTAGAACTTCTAGCCTCTAGAACTGTAAGAGAATAAATTTATATTGTTTTAAGGCACCAGTCTATGGTACCTTGTTACAGTGGCTCTGGGAAAATAATACAAGGAGAAAAGATAAATCGACATGTTCCTTCTTCTCAAGTACCTTATTATCTGACAAAGGGAGTCTATTCTAACAGAAAGGTGAAATAGGATCAGTAAATATATCAGACATTTGTGTCCCACCTCACATTCTCTTAGCTCCCTTTAAGTCTATTCACGGCTGCATCTATCAGTTCACTGTAGAAGGAAACTGATAACACACCAGTTATGCCAAGTATCTTTTGGTTTCTGTGCTAGGGCATCTCTGACACCTCATTGTGGGTTCCCCACGCTAATGCATGTACAACGTATTAAAGAGTGAACACTTGATGGGATAACCACTGACCAAAGAGGAATGGGAGGTAGTATATATAGTTCTTTCCCTTGAGTGGGCAATCCTGAGGCATAATCTGTGCTGTACCTCAGAGAGTCCTGGCAGATCAAACCAGATTCAAAGTGTGACCAACTTGAGAACATATGCTCAAACTAGCTATTCCTCTTTTCAGGTCTATACTACTATTTGTATTTTACAAAAGGTCTGGCCTCAGCACTCTGAGTTATGATGAAATTACCTAGAATTCAAAAGCAATTTTGGGTTCAAAAGCATTGACAAAGAGTGCTGAGAAATTTGAGGAAAATGTTCAGAATATAAAAATGTTCAGTATTTAAGAAGAGAACTTGAGAAAAGTCATGATTCTAACAAACAAACTGAGAGGACAGTATTCCAGAAGAAGCAAAAGAACGATCACAGCTTACAGGTTAAAAAGTGATGTACGTTTGGGGGAAAAGATAGTTGTCTAAATTAGCTGAAACACAGTGTGAAGGAATCAGGGAAAAGAGAGAGGGGTAAGCATATAAATATGAACCGGAACAACATTGTGGCTAGGTGACTTCTCAGTGTAAGGAAGTTGGAGTTTGAATAGAGCACTCTCAGAAATGGTGTTATAGCAAACCTGAAAGATACAAAAAGAAAATTAACAAGACCATGTTGCTTTATTATTTCTCAGTGTCAATTAAAAGACTATGTCAGAAGTATCTAATACATTGACATAAATTAAGTGATGATAAAACCAAGAATCTAAAAATAGCTAGCAGAAAATATATTTCAATACTGTATAATGAATATCTGCTTACTATCTTAGTCATATTATATATTATACTATACTTTAAACAAATCTGGTAAATGAAAATCTTAATTTACCAAAAGAAAGTAACACTCATTCGCAAAAGAATAAATAACTTCAAAAAATGCTTCAGTTTAAAAATATAACAAATGATATGGGTATGCCTGTGGTAGACAGAATAATGCTCCACAAAGACGTCCTTGTCCCAACCACCAAACCTATTAATGTGTTACCTTACATGGCTAAAGGAACTTTGCAGATGTGATTAAGTTAAGGATCTTGATATAGATGTTCCTGGATTATTTGGGTAGACCAAATGTAATCACAAAGCTTCCTATAGGAAGGAGGCAGAAGGTGCAGTCAGAGATGAATATGTGACAAAAGAAGCAGAGTCAGATTCAGAGACAGATTTAGTATGCTGCTGGTACTGAAGATGGAGAAAGGGGCCATGAGCCAAGGAATGCAGGTGGCTTCTAAAAGCTAGAGAAAACAAGGAAATGGATACTTCCCTAAAACCTCTGGAGGAAACACAGTGCTGTGGATATCTTGATTTTGGTCCAGTGAAAACCATGTCTTACCTCCAAGACTGTAAGATAAACCTGTGTGGTTTTAAGCCACTAAGTCCATGGTAATTTGTTACAACAGCAATAGGAAACAAAACCCTATGATCCAGTGATCCCTCTCCTAGAGATAAATTTCAGTGAAATCATTTCACTGGTCTGTGCAATATTCTTAAAATATATTCACAACTCTTTGACCCTACTCCTTTAAGAGGTAGATCCTAGTTCCTTTCTTGTGTGGGCTGGACTTATCAACTCACTTCTAATAAAGAAACATGGCAAAAGTGATGGTGTGTGGCTTCTGACACTAGGTTATAAATGGTAATGCTTGTTGGGATCATTAGGGGAAATCAGCTGCCACATCATGATGGTACTAAGCAGCCCCATGGAGAGGCCCACACGACAAGGAACTGAGGTCTCTTGCCAATAGTCAGTGAAAAACTGGGACTATGTCAGTAAATCATCTCGTAAGAGGTTTCTTCAGTCCAGCAAAGCCCTTCAGATGACTGTAGCACTGGCAGATATCCTGACTGCAACCTCATAAAAGATCCTGAGTCAGATCACCCAACTAAGACACTCATAAATTTTTGCCCAGAAAACTGTTTGCTGTTTAAGCCAATAAGTTTTTGAGTAATTTGCTATCTAGTGATATGTAACCAACAAAGTCCATAATGAGTCATGTACAAGGATGTAAACCATAGTAGTGTTTGTGGTAAAAGGGATTTGGAAAAACCTTAGGGCCTTCACTGGAGGAACAGTGATAGATATACATAGAATATTATGAGCAGAGTTAGCATCACAAACTAGATGGACATAAAATAAAATGGATATCTCTTAAAAACAGTACTGAGTCTAAAATGTTCAAAAATTATGTTAATTAAAAACAGATTTGGTACCCACAAAAGAAGTAAAATCAGAGACTCAAGCATTTATTTGTACAGCAGCATTATTCACGATAGACAAAAAAGTGGAAGCAACCCAAGTGTCTATCAACAGATAAACAGCTAAACAAAATGTGGTGTAAATATTATTTCAGCTTAAAAAGGAAATTCTGACATGTTACAACATGGATGAACCTTGGAGACATTATCCTAAGTGAAATAAGCCAGTCACAAAAGAACAAATATTACATTATTTTTCTTATGTGATGTTTCAAGAGTAGTCAAATTCATAAAGAGTGGTGGTTGCCAGAGTTGAAGGGAGAAGGAAATGGGGAGTCAGTGTAATGTGTACAGAATTTTAATTTAAAAGTTCTGGAGATAGTGATGATGGTTGAAAATCATCAACAATGAGAATGTACTTAATGCCACAGAACTGTGCACTTAAAAATGGTTGAGATGGTAAATTATATGTTTAATATACGTATCCCAATAAAAAAGACACATAAAATGATCCTAAATATTTCCAAAGAATTCATGCATATTTAAAAACACACCTTAGTCAGTGCCTTCAAGGGGAGTGTGAGCAGGGTATGAAAATAAAGGGGAGAAGGCTTACCTTGATGATGGCATAATCTGACTTACAAAACAATCCTGGAGAATGGCTCATTGTACATTCAAGATGCTTAGGATTTCAAAAGTAATTTACTTTTCAAGATGATCTGTGATTATAAGTAGATTTTGCAAAAAGCAGTGCTTCAAAGAGCAATCTACCACATTCCTTTAAATTAGAAGATATTCACTCATAAGCAGACCCTCAACATTTACCATAATACTATAAGAAAGGCATTGGCAGTAGCAGGATACTGCTGGGGTGGGGTGGGGTGGGTGTGGGGTGGGGTGGGCGTGGTGGGGTACAACATCCATAAGGGTACCTGATCTCAAACCAGGCAAAGTGGGGACCAAAGGGAGGCCAAAACTTTACCTGTATGATGACCACTTGTATACCTAATCCTGAATTGTACCTCATATCTTTAAAATAAATAAGCAAATAAGTTAGAAGATATTTTAGATTATATAAACTTTTAAAGATTCTAGGTGTAGTCAAAGCAATGTGTCTAATTTGCAATAAAATTTCACATAATTCTACCATGAGTTTCTTAGAGGTTAGTTTCTAAGTCTTACTTGACTCTTTAGCACCCTTCATACCTCTGACATTTAGAAGGTACTTTAACAAATATGTGGTGAATACAGTTCCTCAAGATTTACTCATCTTATCTGAATCATAATACTCTATTCCACCTTATGTGCTATATAGGTTTCACTCAGACTTGAATGCAAAAGAAGGGGGGGAGGTGAGGCCAAAATTAAAGAGAACATTCAAACATATGAAACTACAAATGATTGGTTAAATTATGTGAAATTAGTAAGAGCACGAAATAGAGAAAAACGGTAAAATAAAACATCTACAGCGCAATTAATATAAGTGAAAAACCATCAATAGCTTTGATTCAATTCATAAAGCATACTTATGAATATTTAACTTTTGAAGTCTGTAACAGCAGAATTCTGGCCATATCCATTAACAGTGAATAATTTCAAAGTCCACTAAAGCCAAAAGCTCAGTAACATATTAGATATTTTATACTATAAAAGGAATAAAATCAATTTAATTTAGTTCTTTATTTCTTGCTTTCATTCAGTGTTCATATGCTTAATAAGATGATCAAAAAAAGTATATTTATAAATATCATTATGAATGCTTCTGCCTCTCCATTTTCTTTTTCTACTTGGTATTTTATAAAGCATTCTTATATTACAGTTAAAAACCTACAATCAAGTAGGATTTATTTTCATTTCTTAAATAATTTGTCAGTGATTTATATTGCTTTTCAAATCATCTGTTATATATTACTTTGTATGTTCTATAATAAGAGGCATTATAAAATAGTTTTGTAGAATTAGAATAAAATAGAAGATTTAAATTCTTTTACATTCTTATACAATACATGACCTTGGATAAAGTCACAACATACCTGATTTGGAGTACTCTAACATTTAAAATAAAAATGTTACAATGAGCTGTAAAAACAGCAAGAGAAGATGATGTAAAAATAAGTATTGTATAAACTCAAGCACTATGTTAACTGGGATTCAAAAAATTGAAATAACATGGGTTATTAAATTTCATTTGGAATTTCAATGTAACAGCATCTTTAATTCTAGCTATAGTTTTCATCAAATTTTAAAAAGAGACCCTAATATCTTTTTTTTTTTTTTTTTTTTTTTTGAGATGGGGGGAGTCTCACCATGTTGCCTGGGCTGGTCTTGAACTTTGGACTCAAGTGATCTTCCTGCCTCAGCTTCCTGTGTAGCTGGGATTATAGGCTTGTGCCACCTCACACAGCTTCTAAGCTCTGATATCCATGATCAAGTAATTTTTAAAGCAGAAATAATTGTTTAAAAGAATACAATTGTTATAATTTATCAGTGAAAAACTTACATATTTATTCAAGTGCAATTCCTTATTATCTTGAAAAAATTACTGAAACAAAATTTTAAGTTCTCTCAAGCCTTTCTATTATATAAACATTATTTAATTATTTAATATTGTCACTGATCCTGGAAGGTTTTACAAAGCCACTGCCATCCTTGTTCAGGAAGTGGGGAGGTGTGGCAGGGTGACTACTATAAATATGCATAAAGATACGGCATTTAAAACTGCACTCTATCTAAAACTATATGTTTTTACACAACTAGACTTTTAAAAGTGCAGTGAAAAACGTTTCGTATTAAGTGTATACCCCATGAGTGTTCACTAAACAGAAATACATCTAAAAGAAAAGCCATTTTTCAAAATTTAAAATATCTGTCTGTAGACTTTATTCAACGAAATCTAAAAGTAACCAAAGAGAGATATAAATTATTTAACAAATACAGATCTTAAATATCAGGCCTCCAAAAAATACATACTCATAGTTTTTCACAAAGCAATTTACATTTAAAGTGATTTGCTCTTGAATGACCTAATTAATGGCATAAAAGCTTCACTAACAAAGGAAAAGATCCACTGTTTCATACATAATTTATTAAGATTTCCTATAGGATTTATGTTAAATCAAAGAATTTGAGTTTCTCTTTTGTGATGTAGAATCAAAGTATTCAATATATTCCACTGTCCAAATATTCATAGCCTGATATTTTTCCAACTTTAAAAGGAATATTTTTCTCCTATTCAGGCTGCAATTATAAACCATGCTTCTTGTAAATGGACTTCTATCCTCAGCATTTGCTGCAAGATTTCTTATTCCTCTGCAGTTGTCTTTTCAGTCTAATGGAGAAAAGCACTGCTGCAGTCATCTGCAAAAAGGCACAACCACTGCATTTTCTAACTAACAAAGACACTGGTATATTCTGCCACCTTATTCACAGTGAGTTCACTTGGATGTTTTACAAAAGCAGGCACATTGCTGATGATCAATATTTCACCAACCAACATCACCACTCAAGCTCTGCAGTACCTGCCTCCTCCTCTTTCTCCCATCCTCAGTAGCCCTTTCCACCAGATTCACATCAGCCATCAGCAGTTTTGTATCCCCTCTCTTTTTGGCTACCACAGCATGTGTCCTTATCGCCAGAGGGGGAAAGAAGCCTTTCAATGGGTTAGAGCTTTTGCTCCTCGCCATGAATATGCTCCATTCTTTGTTGTTCTCTACTGGTTTCCTTAGATACTGTCATTCCTCTCAACTCTGTCAACAGGCATTAGAAAAACAAAACCCCCTTCTAGCTTCAAAAACAGCTCTTTCCCACCAGACTCCCCTTAACACTTCTACCCTTCCCCCTTCTTCCTCTTCTGTCAAAAACCTTGGATCAGAAGCACAGGAAATCCATCTCCAGTGCTGCAGTGGGGGGCGGGGGGTGGCGACGCCCCTGCCTCCTTGGTTTGGCTTGTGGCAG
The DNA here is from genome assembly GCF_000164805.1 of Carlito syrichta. NCBI lineage: Eukaryota > Metazoa > Chordata > Mammalia > Primates > Tarsiidae > Carlito > Carlito syrichta. The sequence goes on from NW_007248790.1 coordinate 115,972, forward strand.
TGGACCCATGCCAAGGAAAGGCCATCGGCTTAAGACAGTGCGAAGGGACACCACCTCCTCCCTCCCCCTGCTGCAAGCCTGGCCATCGTGTCTCCGGCACCTACCCCATTTCCGAGTCCGGCAGCACCTCCATTCTGTCTCCAGTGACACCCTGGCGGGCTGCGCCAATACAGCCACATGTCGATCACGTGTGCCCGCGCCCAGCCAATCGGCGGGCTTCCGATGGGAATGGGGAGCGCCCTGGTCCGCATCCAGTGGATTACACAGCTGCTTCATGCTCTGCCTCCGGACCCCGCACTTCTGCACTCTGCAGCTGGGCACAGGGCCCCACCCCGCCCCGCCCTGCTGCTGCCCAGAGCCCTAGCCCCACACCACATCGAGCCTCAAGGGTATGCCTTCACCGCCCCATCCCTGGCAATCCAGGGAAGCTGATGGTAGCTGACATACATAATAGGGTGGGTGGGGGAGCTTCGCAGCTAAGATTATTAGCATGAGATGCCGGAGGTGGGAGAGTAATAAATTACATCTCATTCGCTATAATTTATACGTTTGCAGCATACAAAAACAGAATTCTCCTAAATTACAAGGAATAATTAATTTTACATTACAAATCACTGACTTGTAAGGTAAATCACTTGAATTAGGTTTGAATTAAAATACAGTTACCAGAAAAGCTATGATGGCAGTGCAGCACAGTGGTTGAGATCAGAACCCCGGAGTCACAAGGCCTGGGCTGCGTGCTGCTTGGGTTGAATCTTTACTCCTACTCCTGTCACTCTAGTTCTGTAACTTTAGTCACCTAACCTCCCGTGCTTCAGGTTCCTCCTCTATAACATGGGAGAAGAAATATAGCGAAGACAATAAATATGAAACAGTATTTGGAGAGTTCCCTAACACATAGTAAATGCTGTTAGCTCTTACTAATATGATGCTTACACATAACATGTTAATACAAATTCTACATTCCATTTAAATCTAACCATGTCAGGCTTAAATTACTAATTTTATGATTAAAAAGAAAAAATCCAAGTTACTAAGAATTTAAAGTTAGACTTAAGTTTTAGTTTAAATGAAGGGAAACCAGTTTCCATTAACTATTTAAAATTGAAGGCCAGGCTCCGTGGCTCAGCCTATAAATCCTAGCACTTTGGGAGGCCGAGACGAGTGAACTGCGTGAGCCCGCAGGTTCAAGACCAGCCGGGGCAACTTGATGAGCCCTCATCTCTACAATACATAAAAAATTAGCTGGGCATAATAGTGTGTGCCTGTAGTTCCGGCTACTTGGAAGGCTGAGGTGGAAGGATTGCCTAAGTCCAGCAGGTCGACACTAGGGTGCTGTGAGCATGCTACTGCACTCCAGCCAGGGCGATAGAGTGAGACTCCAACTAAAAAAAAATTTAAAAATTAAAAATATGTTAAAGGATACTGAGGGCAGCAACCCCCTCAGGTCCCCCTCCTGCTATGGGAGCTTTTCTGTCCTCTCAGTAACCTGCTTCCTAAATAAATAAATAGACACTGAATTTCAGGATTTTAAATGAAGTATATTTACAATAATCTTCTAATTTTTCAAATAGTATGAAAAGTATGCTATTAAATAGCATATTTGAGGTGACTCCTTTTTATTGTTATAATGCCTGATATATAGCAAAAACATCTTTAATATTTGTTGAATAAACAAATGAGTGACTTTCATACTGACTATATACTACTATAATTATTAAAAATATCTATTAAAAGTCCAAACATATTTAGAAACAAGTTCCCTTCACAGCTGAAAGAAAGGAAACGTTAATCAATTTGATTCTATCCTAAATAACTCTATTATGAGAATGACCTAAGTTTTACAAAAGGCTTTCAAGATCCTCTTACTGAAAGCATATGATTCACTGCACAGGACTTATTTATGTAGTCATTACTTGTGACAAATTCAGAGTAATTTCTCATAAGGCCTAGAACTTCCAAAGGAAAATGATCTTCCAAAACAAAGAATACATTTTAAAACTTTCCCAAAATAACTTCTTAGTATCCTAAGAAACTATTGTAAGTCTATTAATTCTGACTCAGAATATGATTCAAGCTATTATTTGGTAAACCAGTTTGTAGTCAAAATATTTGTCTAAATTTTTACTGCATGTATTCTAGAAACTGACAAAGTTTTAAAGAAAACTATGACCATTACATGTTCATTAATCACTATGCTTCAAATCTAAAAGCAAGCAAATCTAAAAATTTTATATTTTACAATGTTGTCAAATGAATCATTCAGTAAATTGATTTTCAAAACTATATTTAGCTATCTTTAAAACTATAATTAAAAACATTTGCAATCAGCCTGAGCCTGAGGGTTCGAGACCCGTCTGGACAACTTGGCGAGACCTCATCTCTACAATAAATCAAAAAACCAGCCTGGCATGGTAGCGTGTGCCTGTAATTCCGGCTGCTCGAAAGGTTGAGGCGGAAGGATCACCGGAGCCCAGCAGGTGGAGGCTGCAGTGGCTGGAAGCGGCCACTGCACTCCAGTCTGGGCGACAGAGTGAGACTCCAACTCAAAACAACCAAAAAACAAAAACAACAAAAAAACAAAACACATATGCAATCAATCAACATATTGGGCCAAATTTGAATATGGAGATCACTGAAGCATTACCTTGTATTACCAGGTGTGTGTGTGTGTGTGTGTAAATATATATGTCAGAATAAAGCTCTTGCCATCTCTTTCTATAGAACATGTTATCATTTACCTACACACATACATGCACTGAAAATATTTCCTGAATAAAATGATATACAGAAATAAACTGTACAAGGCTGTTTCAAGATTGCACTGAAAAATATACCCCTGATTTCAAATATCAATGTTTATGGCCAGCTTAATTGTTTTTAGTATATGGTTTTCATAAGTAAATGTAAATATGAATATTTAATTCACCTTTGAAATAAAACCTCTCTGACTGGGTGTGGTAGCTCATGCCTATAATCCCAGAATTTTGGGAGGCTGAGTTGGGGAGATTGCTTCAGCTCCAGGAGTTTGAGCAACATAGAAAGATCTCAACTCTACAAAAAAATTAAAAAATCAGTCGGGTGTGGTGGTGCATGCTTGCAGTCCCAGCTACTCTAGAGACTGAGCCCAGGAGTTGAAGGCTGCAGTGAGCTATAATCATGTCACTGGACTCCAGCCTGGGTGACAGACCAAGACTCTGACAGGGGGGAGGGGGACCCTTTTGAATTCTGCAGCTAAAGAAAAAGAACTAGATATGATCAGTAAGATTCTTTTTTTTTTTGAGTTGGAGTCTCACTCTGTCGCCCAGACTGGAGTGCAGTGGCCGCTCCCGGTCACCACAGCCTCGACCTGCTGGGTTCCGGCGATCCTTCCGCCTCAGCCTTCCAAGTAGCTGGTATTACAGGTATGTGCTACCACACCAGGCTGATTTTTTGATTTATTGTAGAGATGAGGTCTCGCTGCCCAGGCGGGTCTCGAACTCACGGGCTCAGGCAATCCACTCACCTCAGCCTCTCAAAGGCGTGGGATTACAGGTTGAGCCACTGAGCCCGGCTGATTAGTAAGATTCTTAATGTCTTAAATCTTGTCCCACTTTCACTTAGACACATTTGGTCTAATTTAAGACTTGTGGTTTAAGAAATAGGCAAGAATGTTGGCAATGATATAAACTAGTGCAAAATGAATTAAAATTAGTGCTTCTATCAGTTACCTTAATTGACTCTCTTGCTTTATTAATAAATATAACTGTTTCTTTACTGAAGACCTCAGACATAGAATACATTTGTACCTATAAAGATTGAGGGTTTTTTTCCTTTAAAAATAATAATTATGCATCAAAAAAGCAGTTGCTAGTGTAAATTTAACTTCTACAGGTGCTAAAGCATCAAATAAAGTTCTAATTTACTTAGAAACCTTTCAGTCTCTGGATTTATACTTGATTATGATATGATGGAAAAGAATAAGAAGAGGAGTTTGATGTCCAAGTCCAAACCAGTTGTGAAGACTTTATTTTTTATGGGATATGAGAAAGAAGAGAAATGTTACAATAGCTATGAGATTTTTAGTGATGTATAAACTAAGTAGGAGATATACTTACAGTCCTTTACAAGTCAGACTTACGTCTATGTTTTGCGTTACCTCAAGTGGTAAAAGTTTCAAAAGAAGCCAGGTGCGGTGGCTCAAACCTGTAATCCCAGCACATTGGGAGGCCGAGGTGAGCGGACTGCCTAAGCCCACAGGTTCGAGAACAGCCTGGGCAACTTGGTGAGACCTCATCTCTACAATAAAATAAAAAGTTAGTTGGGCATGGTAGCACATGCCTGTAGTTCTGGTTACTTGGAAGGCTGAGGCGGAAAGACCACCTGAGCCCAGCAGGTAGATGCTGGGGTGGCCTTGAGTGTGCCACTGCACTCCCTGTGGGCGACATAGTGAGACTCCAACTTAAAAAAAAAAAAGTTTCAAAAGAAGTGTTCCTAGCATCAAGAATAGAGTCTTAATTAGTTTTCTTCCTTCCAACCTCCTCTCTAAACAGCAAACATCAAAATAGTTTTTCACACTACTGCTCAAGAACATTCCATGGCTTTCTACTGCTGAGAGTGGAATTGAGACAGCTGAGTTTAGTCATAGAGTGCCCTGAGGGCATGTTAATTAATCTTCCTATACTAAAATTCTTCTTAAGTGTATTAAATTTCTTACAGTTGTCACAAGAAATTAACACAAATTGGGTGTCTTAGATTAGCACAAATTTAGCATCTTAACAGTTTTGTAGTTCAGAAGTCCAAAATGGGTCCCACTAGACTAAAATCAGGTGTCTGGTGCTGTGCTCCTTTCTGGAGGCTCTAGGGGAGAATCTGTTTCCTTGTCCTTTCCAGTTTTACAGAATAACAAAATTCTTTGGTTCACAACCCTTTGCCTTCAACCTCAACGCTAGCGATGGTGGACTGAGTCCTCACTGCAGGATTCTGATGGTGCTTCTACTGTCATTATCTTCTCTGATTCTCATTTTTCTACCCCTCTCTTCAACTCTTAAGAAATCACTTTAAAGATCTGAACACTGGGCCCACCTCAATAATCCAAGATAATCTTTCTATCAGGTCACCTGATTAGCAACCTTAATTCCCTTTTGTCATATGAACTAATATAGTCACAGGTTCTGGGGACTAGGAAGTGGACATCTTTGGGGAGTCATTATTTTGCCTACCACACTACAGTTTTACCTCCAACTATTTCAGAATAAAATTAACTAAATAATCGGCCATTTCTAAAATTTATAGCTTCTTATTCTTACAGCTATTTGCTAGTCTAATGTGATACACTGGAAGGCTCCAGCACTCAGAGGTTGAAGAATTTAGGTTCAAATTCTGATCTTTCATTTTGTAGCTCTATGACTTAACTTTTCTAAGACTTTGCTCCTTCATCTGTAAAATGGGAGTAACTATCCATTTGGCTTATCTTACAGAGTTGTTTAAGGATCAAAATGTGTAATTGTGAGCAAGCTTTAAAAACTGTGAAACCCTTTTAAAAAATAAAGGATGATTAATTGCTCTATTGGTTCAAATCAAAGTTCAGCTCAAGCATAAATTTCCATAAAATAATCCACCATCCTACCAAGAATCAATTCACCCTCCTCTTCCCTTCACTGTTCCGACTTCTTTCATGGCACAAACACATTTTGTACTTCTGTATATACATCTCCTATTCCATTACTGACTATAATAATCTCAGAGGAGGAGCTCAAACCTAATTTTATCTTGTTTCTCATGGTGTGTATTACAATATTTTGTACAAAGTGTTCACTAAATATTAGTTTAAGAAATGATTTAAAATTAACCTCCGAAGGGCATCCAATGATGATGCCCTTGTGGAATAACAGTAGATAAAATGCTAAATAATGAATATTATTGCAAAATATAACTTTCCAGAGGATGTGGAGTATTTTAAGTTAAAACTGACTCCTGTAGGTAAAAAAAAATGTGATGCAGTTATGAGACTAAGCCTCTGAGCTTAAGTGGCTATACTGTAGAATCCCTTCAGCAGCTTGGACAACTTTCATTCATTCATTCATTCATTCATTCATTCATTCATTTATTTATAATTTTTTCGAGTTGGAGTCTCACTCTGTTGATTATTTATTTATTTATTTATAATTTTTTCGAGTTGGAGTCTCACTCTGTTGACCAGACTGGAGTGCAGTGGCATGCTCATGGTCACTGCAGCCTCAACCTGGTAGGCTCAGGTGATCCTTCTGGTAGCCTTCCAAGTAGCTGGAACTACAGGTACGCACTATCATGCTCATTTCTTTTTTTTAATTGTAGAGATGAGGTCTCACCAAGTTGCTAGACTAAAATCAGGTGTCTGGTGCTGTGCTCCTTTCTGGAGGCTCTAGGGGAGAATCTGTTTCCTTGCCCTTTCCAGTTTTACAGAATAACAAAATTCTTTGGTTCACAACCCTTTGCCTTCAACCTCAACGCTAGCGATGGTGGACTGAGTCCTCACTGCAGGATTCTGATGGTGCTGGTCACAAATCCTCTCACCTCAGTCTCCCAAAGTGCTGGGATTACAGGCTTGAGCCACCGTGGCTGGTCAGGGAACTTTCAAAATTAAGTAAGAATCTCTACGGATAAGGCCCAGACATTAGAATGTGCTGCCAGGGACAAGAAGCACCAAGCACTGCTCTGGATTCTGCTTTCAAAGTTCCCACAGCACTACAATAGGAAGATCATTCTCAAATGCCTTTTAATTTAGAGTGCCATACTGCCGCTGGCCCTCCTTACAGGAGACAGAAAAACTTACTTCTTCCTGTCAAAACGCTTTCCAGGCATCTTGTATATGTACTGGCAATTAACATGAGAAAAATTTGTTGGACTGATAAACATACAAAAGATGCCCTCATACAAAATAAAATGTTTACTATATCAAGGAATCAAATAAATAGAAATAACAAGAATACCATTTCACCTATTAAATAGGCAATGATATTTAAAAATAGTATTATTAGGTCAGTGAGGATACATGACAATAGGCAATATCTTTCAAGTCTTTAAAATATTCAAATGCTTGCTATAGTTTGAATATATCCCCCCAAAAGTCTGTGATATAAACTTAATCCCCAGTGCAACCGTGTTGGAAGGTGTGGCCTAATGGAATGGTGTTCATATTCCACCCTTATGAATAGACTAAAATGGTTTATAAAGGAGCCTGAGGCTGTGAGTTTGATCTCTTGCTCCCTCTTGCCCTTCCTCCATCTGCCAGAAAAAGACAGTAAGGTCCTCACCAGATGTCAGCACCATGCTCTTATACTTCTCAGCCTCCAGAACAGTGAGCCAATAAATTTCTCTTTATAGCAGTCTCAGGTCTTCTGTTACAGCAGCATAAAATGGACACATTCTTATAGCCAAGCAACCCCAATTAAAATAAATTATCCTATATACAGATACATGTATAAAGATTTATAATTCAAAGACATGCTGCATTATTTACACTACTGAAATGTTAGGAAAAAATCTCAATGATTGCTAACAAGAACATGGTTAATTAAAATTTTGGTATATTTACAAGATTAAAATTATGTTGCAGGAAGATAATTATATGACCTGCAATTATATAATCCATATATTAGGTAAAAATGTAGAATATTATATACTTAATATGGCACAAACTAGTTTTTAAAAAATGAATTATATATGTACACAGAAGAAACTAGAAAGAGATCATCAAAATATCAAGTTTCTTTCCTGGGCATGGAATTATGAGAATTTCAGTTTTTCTAAATTTTATAAAATTCCCACAACCTAATACATATAATTTCTCTCTAAATATATATAATTTCTCTCTAAATATTTTTAAAGTTAAGTACTTCTGGGTTGGACACAAACTGAAGTTACAACATTTAAAGGAGAGAGATATTAACATTTCTCATTTAAACTGTGGCCAATTGCTGATTCAGATTTTGTGGAGACCAGTAAGACAGGAGACAGCTAAAGAAAGGCTAGGCAGACAGACAGACAGGTCCTCTGGTAATAATGTAGAGAATTCCCAGCAGGCTTCTCAGGCTCAGCATTGGTAAATAATCTCCCTGCAAACCTCTCAAGCTAGAGCTTAGATACTCACTGCTGGAATCGAAAAGCAACCAATCAGCTCACCATTAGGCCCCTACCTCCTGCCGATTGGTCCTTAATACTGAACGATCAAAACAGCAACAGCTCACAGCTAGTGCTAGCCAACTGGCTTGGATTTGGGGCTACATAAGCACCAGGTTTGGATCTCAGAGACAAGCAACTCCTTCGGACCCCCTCCCACTGTGGGAACTTCTCTGTCCTCTCAATAAATTCTGCTTTCTCCCTTTCCGACTGTCCATGTCCCTCATTCCTCCTGGGCACGAGACAAGAACCTCCACCCTGAAGAGCTGCAACTTGAAGCGCTGCAGAAGATCGTCGGAGCCAGTTGAACCAGGAGAGCTGCCGGAAGAAGGCAAGACTCCGAAACGGAGACACCCGGGAGGCTAGGCTTGCCAGCCCACCGATCCAGCAACACTCTCAGGGCTTGGCTTGCCAGTCCATTAGAGCCAACACTCCAGGGGCTACGCTTGCCTGCCCACCAAATCGCAACACTCTCAGGGCTTGGCTTGCTAGCCCATCAGAGCGGACACTTTCAGGGCTAGGCTTACCAGTCCCTTGACAACCCTCTCTGGGGCTTGGCTGGCCGATCTACTGAGTTGACACTCTTGAAGCCCAGGCTGACTTGAAAAATCCGCATCACCAGGAGCATATATAAATGGCAGGGAGGAAGAGGGCCTTAAGAAAAATACAAATTAATTCAAAATTGCTAGGGTTGCTACAAGGACCTAAGAAGGGGCCATGCAACAAGGTTCACTAGTTTCATCATAAATCTGTTCATTAGTTTCATCATAAATCTGTTCCTAAACCAGTGGCAAACATTATGTTAGGCATTTTCATATATATAATCTCATCTAATCCTAACAAAACTTCTACAGAGCTAAAAATATCACTTTTCACACACATCAAGAACTGAGGCTCAAAAAATTTTAAAAGCTTGTCCACATTTCATGATGGGTGATTTATGAACACAGTAGCTCACACTGGAAAAAAAATAAATAACCTGTCCAAGTCCACATAACAGTGAAGTGGCAGTCTGACTCTAGATTCAATGCTGATTACACAGTCTCACCAGTTCTCATGAGCACTTTCTCACACTGAGTTAGATTCATCCACAGTATCTCTCAGAGCTAGGCAAGAGGATTGCAAATTCCTGGACAGGAGTTTGAGACCAGCCTGGGCAACATGGTGAGACCTGTCTCTACAATAAATCGAGAAATTAGCTGTGCATGGTGGCACGCATCTGTAGTCCCAGCTACGTGGAAGGATCACTTGAGCCCAGCTGCTGGAGGCTGCAGTGGCCATGATTACACCACTTCACTCAGCCTGGGCGACAGAGAGAGACTCTGACTTAAAAAAGAAAAAAATTTCCTTTTGAAATCTAAAATGTATCTCCTTTATCCCACAACTGTTATTGGTGAGAAAACATAAATATCCCTGGGAAGATATGTAAAACATTATTTCTTTAATGCAGGAGACATCTTTATGTTAATTTACTTAAATACCTAAAGAGAACAGAGTTTGGGGTTATATTATTGGGGAGTGGCAAATACAAGGTAATGCCCAGTAGTGGGCACATCAGTAAAGGCAAAAGAAATAGAAAAACTGTGGTGCTCACAACAGTTGCCCTGTCTAAGTAGGTCTGCTTTGCTGTCCTTGTAAGATATTAAATAGTTATTAGGCTAAATAAAAAAACTATTTATGCAAAATTGAGCAGCATTTTGGCCCCTGTGACTTGTTCCCTGGTGGTACTCTAGTGAATATACTACATTATATAGTCAAAGTGAACTTGGCAGATGTTTATTACTTAGCTGTCCTTAAAAGGGGAGATTATCCTTAGTAGGCCCAACGTAATCACACGAGTCTTCAAAAACTTCAAACTCACTGGCTTCCCAATGAAATTAGAATAAATTTCCAATTTCTTACCTTGGCTTATAATTTTTGAATAATTTAGATCGATACCACTCCCACCACTAACTCACCTCTTTCTTATCTCTCAGAACTTACTTTTCCTTTGTCCTCAAAAACTCTGCTCCTAAATCTTTAAATGACTGCTCCTTCATATCATTCAGGTTTTGGCATAAATGTCACATCTTCAGAGATCTTTCATGATCACCTTATCAACACTGGGACCATCCTCAAAGTTCCTACCACCTCATGGAGTTTTGTATTCAAAGAATTTGAGACCTGAAAAGCTCTATGTACCCATCTATCTAATTAAATTTCTGTCTCCCTCATCACTGTTTCCAAACTGAAATACAAATTCCACAAAGACAGGAACCTGAATTATTTTGCACGGCTGTTTCCCTCACATCTAGAACAGTTTAGTACTTTTTATTCAACATATGAATGAAAAAGATATAACAATGTCAATTATATCTAGTAGAGAAAAAGATGTCAATTATAATCTAGTAGAGAACTAAGACATTTACAATAAAAGTTTTAATACAAAGCAAGGTATTGTTAAAGAGTGGGAAATTGGATAATTTCCAGTTAGGTCATCAAGAAAGAATCCAGAGAGATTCTGGATTCTTTCTGGCATTCTTTAAGGCAACAGAACTAGGTTTGAAAGATGCTTAGGAATTTTTCAGGGCAGAGATTTCAACTTTGTCTGTTAGGTTAAAAAATTTAGACTTCACCCTATAAGCAATGAAGTTACAAGTGCTTCAAATAAGAAGGGGCAATGACTAGAGTAAGATCAACATATATTAACAGGATTCGTTTCTAGTTCCTACTCAAGAGGAGAAATAATCAGAAATCATGAATACTAATTAATAGTTAAATTTAGTGATCAAAAGCATGTTCAGTAGGCAAATATGACTGCAGAAAAAACCCCCACTAAACTATATATTCTATAGGAAATTTTATTTTCTTTGGTATCATTTTAAAATATTGACAACACAGTTATTTTTTAATTCTATGTTGTTAATAAAACAATAAACAAAATCGCCTTTAGCAACCATTTTACCCAGTTAACAAAATATTTAGAAGAACTTTGTATAAAAAAAATTTTTTTAATAAATTCTTACATCATAATCTGGCAAAGTTCCAATTTCAGGCCATCCATTGTTTTAAGCTATCCTTTCCTAAGGGGAAAAAATTCTGATTAATTTTTTTATGTTAAATGTTTAAAACAAGTTTTTATACATGCCTGTGTTTTTTTAAGTATGTCTTTAAAAAAATTTTTTAAGTATGTCTTGTTTAATATTTTTTTAACTTTGACCTTTACCTAAAACAGTTATACAAAGGTACAATTTTATAATACAAGGATAAACTGTGTTCATGAAGATAACACTTTAACACTGAGGAGCCCAGTGACTTCAAGTCACAAAACAGTACCAAATGTTTATAGTGGCATACTATGGATTCAAAAAAAAAGAGGAGCACATAGAATGAGTTTTTTTGTTTTTTTTTTAAAGGCTATCTCCTAAGAAAACAGGATTAAAATGATTATTTAATATTTAAAATATTATAAAATACTTAGATTACCTGATGAATCATTTAGCAGTTTATAATACATAAATCAGTTCTTGAAATACATCATAATTGATGAGGAAAACTTCAATTTTAATTGATGTTAAAAACAAATCCCTTATGGAAATTGGAACAGGGAACCAATTCCTATTCAGAACCCTAAAGACCAATACCTTAAGAAATAAGATAGACAAGTGGGACCTCATCAAATTAATGAGCTTCTGCAAAGCAAAAGAAACCATCAAGAGAGCAGGGAGACAGCCCACAGAATAGGAAAAAATATTTGCCAACTGTGTATCTGACAAAGGCCTAGCATCTAGGATCTACAAGGAACTCAAAAGTGCCAAAAGGAAAAAAAACAAACAGCCTCTTTAAAAAGTGGGCAAAAGACATGAATAGGCACTTCTCAAAAAAAAAGATATAAGGGCAGCCAACAGACACATGAAAAAGTGCTCAGCCTCACTCATCATCAGAGAAATGCAAATGAAAACCACATTGAGATGCCACCTAACCCCTGTAAGATGGTTAATAAAACAAACAACAGATGCTTGCGAGGATGTGGAGAAAAAGGAACACTTCTACACTGCTGGTAGGAATGCAAACTAGTACAACCTCTTTGGAAGACAGTTTGGCGATTTCTGAAAGAACTAGAAATTGACCTTCCATATGACCCAGCAATTCCCCTACTGGGAATATACCCGGAGGAACTCAAATTATTCTACAAAATGATACCTACACACGTATGTTTGTTGCAGCTCTATTCACAACAGCAAAAACATGGAACCAACCGTGTTGCCCAACGAAGCTGGACTGGATTAAAAAAAAGTTGGTACATATACACAATAGAACACTATGCAGCCATAAAGAAGGACAAATATATGGACTTTGCAGCAACTTGGATGGATTTGGAGTCAATCATACTCAGTGATTTATCATAGAAACAAAGAACAGAGTACCATATGTTCTCACTCATAAACAGACATTGAACAATTATAATGCTATAAGAAAGTGATTGGCAGTAGGGGGAAACAGTAAGGAGGGGTGGAACTGGCAGTTGAGGGAAACTGCTAGGGAAGGGAGGGGCAAACCTCATCAACAAGGGTACCTGCATGATCAATGTTTATATACCTAACCCTGACTTGTATCCCACATCTTTATACTAAAAAATTTAAAAAAGAAAAAAAAAGGCTATCTCCTAAGAAAACAGGATTAAAATGATTATTTCTTTAATATTTAAAATATTATAAAATACTTAGATTACCTGAAGAATCATTTAGCAGTTTATAATACACGAATCAGCTCTTGAAATACATCATAATTGATGAGGAAAACTCCAATTTTAATTGGTTAAAAACAAAATTTGGTGTTTATGAAAGAATAAATATAGGGCCTAATAATGGCATTTATTTACCAGACTTTAAGCCAAATACTTGGGTCAGAAGACTTTTTAGTCTCAGGCTGGAGGGCAGTGGCACGCTCCTGGCCACTGCAGCCTCGACCTGCTGGTTTCAGGCGATCCCTCTGCCTCAGTCTTCCAAGTAGCTGGAACTACAGGCATGCACCACCACGCCCAGGTAGTTTTTTGATTTATTGTAGAGATGAGGTCTTGCCAAGTTGCCCAGGCTGGTCTCGAACCCACAGGTTCAGACAATCCTCTCACCTCAGCCTCCCAAATTGGTGGGATTATAGGAATGAGCCACCACACCTAGCCAGATTCATACTTTGAATGAGAAAATACAAACGCTTTTTTCAACACCTTATATACTGATTGCAAATGGCACTGCCTAATACTATGCCATTTTCTTCTTTTTTTGAATGCCTTCCGTCTTCTTGTTTTATGCTGAATTTTAAACATATAAGGAAAAGAAAGTATAGACTATAAAATTACTTTGGTTCTGAATGTTGGAGACAAATGTTTGGTATTATAGGCTCAAGAGTCCAAACTTATTATTAAGTAAAATGAAAAAAATCTATCCAGCATTACTGGACTATGTTAATCAAATTAGAAAATTCCGGGTCACCTAGATTACCCCTAATAGTACCTAACATATAGATTCATTTTAAGGATTAGGAGAACAAGTTACCTAATAAGAGTTCATAAAATATTTAATATTTAATATGCTTAATATGCTCTCAGAAGGAAGAGAGAAAGGAAAACCAAGGCAACCTAATAAACGTAATATGCTTTTTCAATACAGATTGGTGTTTTTAAAACTAAAACTTCGTATTTACTTCTTAAATCTTTTTAGACTTTCTCTGCCAAGTACTACAAGGTCAGGTGGAAGTCTTTGAAATGTTTCTAGAAAACCTGTGTTTTCTAGAAACATAAATTAAGATTTTAAAATTAGACTAAATTTCATTTCACACCCAAATACCTTTCTTGATAAGCACTGGGTATCAATAAGCATCTTGATCCCAAACAAAAAGCAGTTACCTACTGCTTTTTCCTGATCTTTTCCTGAAGATCTGCTACTTAATTTAAACAGATTCACTTAATAAAACAATTGAGAATTCTATAGAAAAGAGATCTTTCCGATATGTGTTTTTTAAATAACAGAATACACAGTTATAAAAATAAAGTCTCCTATGCAACAATAAAACTTGGCTGGATTTGTCAATCATTCATTTTACAGAAAAAGTCTATATAAAAACTATATAAAATCTTATCTACCTAGAAGCTAGGAGAGTTGACTTTCCTTCTCCTTTTCAAACATTTTTTTCTACCACTATTCTTGTATTAAGAACAATATGCACTTGAAATATTTTAAAGAGTATTCAAACTTAACAGTGGTTTCCTCTGGGGAGTAGAACTGAGTAGCACAACTGTTTAAATCTTCAACAGTTGCCTGTACTACTTTTATATTAACCAAAGAAACAACTAAAAGCAATACTTATAAAAAATAATCCATAATTACCAGCTTCTAGAAGGACCCTCCAAGATTAGTATTTTCTACCTCTTATAGCACTCAAATGGTGACAAAATGATAGTTCAAGCTCATAGCACTACATGTAAGATCCTTTATGATCTGGACGCTTTACATCTTTACCCATGGCCACTCACCGACTCCAGCTCCACTCCAATCACTTGGACTCCTGTACAATAACCGCCAACTCACTGTACTGTTTCATCTACTGAAAGGTTCTTATCCTTGTTTTTTTACCAAGCTTATGCAGATCCATTTTTTAGGACCCAATTTAGATGATATCTCCCCAAAGCATTCCTTAATCCCCTTGTCACAGTTAGATCTGCCCCTACCTCCATCCCAACATGTTTCCAGAGGTTTCTGTGATTACCAGCTATCTCATTTACCACACACTTGGAATTACCTATTTATTGGTAATCTTTTTCACTATGCTGCTTGAAGATAAGACTCTCATCTTATAAGTCATCGCTATATTCTCAACAATGTTCTAGTGTTGTGCCTGGCCCAAAATAAATACTCAAATACATGTAGAATATGAAAGAAGTATCTTTCATACTTCAAGACCCGATTCTGTGAAGCTGTCTCTATCCCAAGCAACCAGGTGCTTTTCCTTCTATGCTCCCATAGTACTTAAATCAATTATCAATTCAACTTTTATCTATTTTCCCTTATTAGACTATGAACTTCTGAACAAGGAGCTCTGTCTTCATAACTGGACAAGCACTGCCCCAGGTATCTGCTAGGAATTAAATATTTATTGAGTGAATGAAGAGTATACTTTAAAAAATTCAAGTGAAAAAATAACAAGCATAGGACAGCCTGCTCATTTCTGATTTTTTTTTCATCTTTACTAATAATAAAAGACCATAAAGCTGCAAAAACATTTTGTGCTTGCTTTAGGATTAGAGATAGGAAGCCATTAAAAGAACAAACTATTCCCCATACAGCTCCCTATTCCCTGACTTCATGAAATTCTGCTCTTTTTCATCTAAATTCTATTCTCATTTCTAGTCATTAAACCCTCAAACCCCTCCAAAACAAAAAAGAAAGTCCCACTTTAACTGCCTGGTAAATGGTAGGTAAAAGGCAGCAATGGTAAGGAGGAAAACTCTTACTCCACAGCAACAAAAAGAGATGAAATGTTCTTGACATCCAAAGATCAAAAATTGAAATAGCATTACTCAATATACATGGTTGTTATGGTAGTAAATACTGCATATGAATTAAATGGTCTTTTGTGGGCAACGGGGGGACATAAGATTCCAGTCAATATTTTTCCTATGTGACCATGGCAGATGTTTGGATTTTTGAACTACTACTATTCTTTTCATATATTCCCCTCCCACAAAAGAAAACCTGAATTCTACCACAAGCGCTTTGATACACTGTTTAAAATATATACAATAGCATAGAAACTTGCATAACTCACAAAATCAAACAGTATACTACATTAGTATGACTGTACTAAAAATACAATAGACATGTACCAAAAAAAGATAAACTCAGTTATAGAACTTCAAGTTCTTCAATAAATATCCTTCTTCATCTACTTATCTTAGTTGAATCAAATGACACGACGTTTTTTGCAGCACTCTCAAAGAGAAACTTTTTTCCTCTCAAATATTATGTACTTCATCCCAGGATATAGGGGTAGGATTAAAGGGTGTCAAAGGAGGCAAAAGATGTACTCTTTGCATCCAGTTGCCTCTCCAAAGCCATTTCTCCTCTTTCCTAAAACACCAGATCTTCTGACAGCTATTCAGTTAACTACCCTCAATTGCCCCCAGTACTTTTCTCTATTCCTACTCCCATCATCACTCTCAGTAACTTCAAAGTCTATGTGGATCCATCTGGTACTCTAGCTTCTTAGTTCCTTAACTTCTTCCCCTCCAAATATCTACTTCTGTGATCCACTCAGGGGTTTGTCATCATCAGTATCTGCATCAACTCCAAAATCTTAACCAAAAATCTTTGTAACCAAATTTCCTGTCTTTGAACTACATCTCCTACCTAATTCATTCTATTATCTCCAAATTCAACATTCTCTTACTTTACTGAGTTTCCAATCCAATAGAAAGTGTTCTCATCATTTTTCACCATTGATTACTTTCATCTTTACATTCTCTTTAGATCCAACAATAACCACTCTCTTTCAAACCCCTTACTCCTCTCTCACTCTATTACCTGGTTTGCAAGGTTGTACCAGAGCAGTTAATCATACAGGAAGGCGGGGAAATCAGGTAACAAGGCTGGCTAATTTCACTTTCAACTCACAACTATAAACATAAAAGGACATTCAACATTGTCTACCAGGGTTACTATGCTTCCTAGAAAGTTTGTGATCTGAGTTAAGTTCTTCTTACCTTTTTTGACTCCTAAACCTATAACAGATCTATTTTTCTACTGCACTGAGAACATAAAAGCTATTAGAGAGAAATTCCCTCATATTTCTCCTACCAAACCTACATGCCATCTTTTCTCCAAAGAACCCCTGCTCCTATCAAAGGCCAATATCCCCACCTTTGCAATAAATCCTCAACTTAATCAGACAGTAAACTTTAAGAAACTAAAATACTAGACTCATGAATCATATTTAGACAGCATAAATTGCAGTTGTAATGAATATATGAATAATCAAGATCATTAATACTTTATCAGATATCTATCAATAATTACCAATAAATCATCATCTATGTCTGGTATAGAAAATGGTATCATATGGCTGAAAATAATCTCAAGAAACTATGAAGGAAAAGATCTGGATTTTAGTCCAGTTTAACTTTACGCAAATCAAGTCACCAGTCTTCCCTGGGCTTGCTTTCACGTGTTTAAAACGGGAGATGGGTATGATGGGAGGGCACATGAAAGACTACATGACTGATATTTCCAATTCTAAAATTCTCTGTCCACCTCATTACATCCTTCAGTTTTTGAAGGCAAGTAAGCAAGCCTAAAACAAAGAGCTATTTAAATTTAAACTCATAGCAGGGAACAGAATAAACTATAATTAACAAGAATCTTCAACTTAGTATTTTCTTTTAGCAGAGAGGAAAAAGAATCAAGTAAACAAATATAAGAAAGCTAGGTTTTCTTACAAGACCTGGTTTTGTATTTTGTTGATGCATCAATTTAATCACAAAGAAACAGATGGTATTTCATGCTAATATCTGTAACTAACATCAAGTCAAAAATCTATAAAATAAAAATATATTGGTATACTAAAATTTTCAATGCTCCCTCACCACAGAAGAAAGTTAATTTATGTAAAGACTGCTATTGCTTAGTTTGCCTAGTAGAATTTCTAATCTGTGTGTTTGACCTCCATATTTGGCAAATTTAATCTCAGAATTCATAATATTTTTAAAAGAGGTGGGTAAGATTTTTAAAATTGTATTTTGTACCTGAGATACAAAAATAATACAAAATTAGGTTGGGGATGGTGGCTCACACCTATAATTCCAGCACTCTGGGAGGCCAAGGTGGGAGAATCACTTGAGGTAAGGAGCTTGAGACCAGCCTGAGCAACATAGAAAGACCCTGTGTCTACAAAAAACAAACAAAAAAGATTAGCTGGGAGAGGTGGCCCATAACTGTAGTCCTAGCTACTCAGAGGCTGAAGCAAGAGGGTGCTTGTGACCAGGAGTTAGAGGCTTCAGTGAACTATAATCACACTACTGTGCTCCAGCCTAGGCAACAAAGCAAGACTCTGTCTCAAAAATAAAAATAAAACATCCACATGGCATATTGAGAGTTGTCCCAATTATTATTGAAAATGAAACCCAACCTTCAACAAAAATAAAGACATATTTGTTTGCAGTTCCTCCTTATTAGCTCAGTGCTTTCTCCCTCCCTCTCCCCCTCAAAAATGTCTATTATGTTCTATTTGCTTACACAATTCCTATCCCAATGTGCTACAAATATACTACAAGTATTTCTGACTTCTCCAGTCAAATAAAATATCCTCTGTCTCCTTCCCTTGGGGTTTTGCAAAGTAATAGGAACTGACCTCATAAATAACACATGTTAAAGCATTAAAAGGCAACCACAGCTGAAAGTTTATCTTTTCTAGGTATCTTATTTACACCATAAAAGAGGCCTTAACACAAATAAATAACTAATGTAGAAATATCAACTCTTCCTCGAACAAGTTAGTCAAAGAAATATTTGGACTTCCACTTGTAGAAACAGCAGACTTGGCAATTCACACCAACTATCCTTCTGAAGACAATTTAAAAAACAAGATAAGATATTAAAATAATCTTAAAAGCATCAAATAACTACCAATATAATGAGAAATGAATAACCAGCTCAAATTCACTAGAAGTCAGGAACCCAGGAAAGTGATCTCATGTTTCACCTTTGTGAGTTTGCCAACAAAGAAGCATTTAAGAGGCTGAGATTTGTTGTTTGCTGGCTGCATTGCCGGAATGGGAGACCAGTGTCAGAGTCTGGGACCTACCAAAGGCGTGGACAGTAATGAAAATACCCTCAGCTTTAGATTAAGACTCTAAAAGGCTGCACAAATTCTAGACTAAAAAAAAAATTAAGTACTTACTGGATGAGTTAACAACAGATTAGACATACATTTAAAAAATGTGAACTCTGAGGATAGTTCAGGAGAAACTACCCAGAATAAAGCCTTGAGGACAAAACAAAACAAAAACAGAAAAGAAAATAGAAAAGAGGTAAGAGCAGAATAAGGTTTAACATATTAAAACAGAGTCCCAAAAGGACAGGAGACAGAATATGAAGCAAAGGCATTATTTGAAAAAATAATGGAAAAAAAAAAAAAAAAGACAAAATAATGGTTAAAAAATTTCCAAGACTGGAAAACAACAACCCACACATTCATGAAGCCCAAAAAACCTAATTCCTAATCACAGTGTAGAAAAACAACAGAAAGACAAAGACGAAGATAAAAATTTTAAAAGCAGCCAAAGGAAATTAATAGGTTATCTTAAAAGAAGAAACACAAAGAGTGGAGGTCTCAACAATAACAGGAATGTGTTGAAATAATCACCAACACAGAGTAACTGCTAACTTAGAATTCTGTACCTAGCAAAAATATCTTTCAGGAATTAGGTAAAATAAAGGCATTTTCAAGCAGACTAAAGGAAATTTTAAAGGATGTTTCAGATTCTTCAAAATCATAGAAAGTAATCCTAAGTGGAAAACCATAGGGAAAAAAAGATGGTAAATACATGCATTAACCTAAATAGAATATTGACAGTATAAAACAATAAAGAAGGAGAAAGAGAATAAAATGCACATTGATTAACATTAGACTTTATAAGATATATATTGCAAGTTCTAGGGTAACTAGCAAAAGAAGAGAAAAAGAGGTCATAACCTCCAAATAATGAAGGGAAAAATCTGAATGATAAAATAGTCAATTAATCTAAATGACAAGAAACGAGAGAAATGAGAACAATTAACAGCACAAATGTAAAGTACATAAAAAGATAGGATATTTAAATCTAACCATGTCACACAAAAACACATCTAAAACAAAAGAATACAGAAAGACTGGAGGTAAAAGAATGAAAAAAGATATGCTACACAAACAATAATAAAAAGAAAGCCAGTGTTGTTATATTAATCCCATATAAATGAGACCCTAGAATAAAAGAGGAACACTTAATTATGTGAAGTCACCGGAGAAGATATAGCTATTACACATTTCTAGGCACCTAATTAGCATAGCCTTAAATATATAAAGTAAAAGACAAGAGAACTACAAGAGGAAATAACGCAATCCACAATCATAATGGAATATCTTCACATATTCTTTACAGTAATTGATAGAAGCAAACAAACAAAAAAAAATCACAGTGATGCTTAAGATCTGAAATACAGGATTAACAAATATAATCTAATAAAAAAAATATAGACCATAACTCAATAACTGCAGAGGGGGGAAAAAAAAACCAATATACTGGGCCATATACATATCTCAAAAATTTAAAGCCTGAAATAAAGACCTTTGAAACAAAGTGTGTTCTTGGATTACACCGTAATGCTGTTAGAAATTAAAAACAAATTTAAAAATAACTTGAAGCTGGGCTCGGTGGCTCAGCCTGTAATCCCATGCCTTTGGGAGGCTGAGGTGAGTGGATTGCCTGAGCCTGCGGGTTCGAGACCCGCCTGGGCAGCGAGACCTCATCCCTACAATAAATCAAAAAATCA